>NW_022720147.1:144713-179232 GCF_011630105.1 Anneissia japonica | reverse complement strand
AATTAGTACAGATCAAGAATTGTATTTGTGATCAGTAACATCCAGCTTTCCATATAATCAGGAATAACCTAAACTAATAATCAAGTTGAGACAATGCCATTGTTCAACACATCCACAGAATAGATTGATGACAATGCCAATGTTTAGCTGATACTCTCCCCAAAACATCTGGCCATCCGTAGATGCAAGATCCCTTGATGGTCATACCATGATACGGTATCTAACTTAACACTGAGGACCGCAAGCAAACTTAAGGTGAAAATTTTGAATGTGTTTGCAAAACCCTTCATACATTACTGTACATGTTACTTTGTTGGGCATTGGGCCAAAGCAATGAGTTTTCTAGCTTAAGAAATGGGTTGTCTAACTTTCAACCAATCACAGCTGCTACTGTTACACCCCTCCTATTACACTGATGTTCAAAAATCTCTTTACTGTACATCATCCCCTAAGGAGGAAATATATTTGAAATATCAAGACATAATTGTCAACAATTAATGAAAAATCATTACAATATTCTTATTATTATTGTTTTTTATACAAAGTGTATGGAATACACTGTATGCAGATATGTTATTACATCGTCATAAATATTATTCTAGACCTTTCACTCATAAAACTGTGCATAAGACTAATTCAATACTACTGTAATTTCAAACCTGAGTAACTACTGCAGAAGCAATATGCAAATAAAGTATGACAACAGGCTTTAAAAACAACAGTGAACCTTGTACAATGGATGCTTTCATGCAAAGTGCTAAACATCCAGGTGTGTATAAAATCCCCACATCTATATATATATATTATATTGCCTATTTGCGGGGCTCGGGTACAAACAAAAAGAATCAAATTAGGGGAAATCAATCAGAATCAAACACTTTATACTGTATTAAAGAAGATTACACTTTTGTCTTTTAAATGAATTTCCTACTTGTTTTTAAAGTTTAGAGAAGTATGGGTACCTGTTTTTTAGAAATTCAGGTTCAAGGTTAGACTAAAAATTAACAGACATGACATTGGGACCAAATAATTTACAAGAAAACTTTTATATTGAAATAAATACTGCAACAAAATTAACAAAATATAAGTACTCAAGTACAGGTCTCCCTCCACTGAAAGACCACTCCAAATAAGGACTATCTCTAATTAAAGACCACTATTCTGTGGTCCTTCATTAACAAATTTCTTTTATCTTTAAACCCCGGTCCCAAAAGTGGTCTTTAATTGGATCGAGACGTCTAGAGTATTAAAACATTGAGACTAAGGCTATGTTCTCACACGGCTGCTAACGGTTAACAGGATCCGGATCCTGCTAACGTGCATCCATACGAGAAAATCCTGATCCGGATACCAAAAATATGATGATCGAATCACTGGCCAATAAGAAACTGGAAATTGTAAACGTGTACGTGTGATTGGCTGATGATAAAAACGCGCTTAACTTGCTAACGGTTAGCGCTAACCGATCAGGCATTCTCATGCAGGTGCTAACGGTCAGCTCCCGATCCGGATACTAGTACTCTCGTGAGAACCAGGCTTTTAGGTTCTGAGCTATTTATGTGATCTTTTTTCTCAATAATAAATACAGTAATACATAGAAAATTAATAAAATTTAAAATTAAATATTCTTGATACACAAATAAATTTTTCCTAAGATCTGCTTACCTACGCATCATATGAATCATATCCATGGTAACCATGGTACCTGTGTTGACAATGAATATGTGCAGCATCTTGCTTGGACGACTTGCAAAATTGAAGACCAAGATTTCAATTTCTTACAATGCAGATTTAATCCTTAGAAATTTAAACCTGTCTTATAAAAAACAAAAAAAAGTTACCTTCTACAAACATCAATAGGCCTACTGTCAGCATCTTACAAATGCACAAATAAAACATCACACTACCGTTTATAAGTGGCGTTGTTCCAAAAAACACTTTCAATTGGCTCCCTCCCGTCTACTCATACATGTCTGGAATTTCCATATTCAAATACGAGCACGAAACACTACTAAATTTAGCAATGATATGCACAACTAAAATTTCCCATTGATAATGAAGTTAAAATACATAATTATGTTTTATAACAATTTTACCGTAACAGGTAAATTTTGTAACTTCAGGGACAATTATTGATGGGGGCAGAAACTAGGCCTATATACAGGATTCCAAAATCCAAGATTTCATAATGAAGCTTTTGAAACCTGCACTTGTGTGGTGAACTTTCTTGCCCATAACCTATTTATTGTTGCTTCAAAGGTAGGTTTAGCTTACAATATAATGTGTAAGTATATAAATAATATAGGCCTAGGCCTATTCTAATTGATGTTTGTTAAAGCCATGTGTAGGCTAAATAGTGTAGTAAAGTAGTACTTAGTAGGCATAAAAATAAAGACTGCCGAGATGTAGCAACACCAGATCCACTTTTACAGGCACTATTTTATTTTAGTTTTTTCTTTTTTATGACCAGGGCACTTCAATTCATGGCCTAGGTAGGCTAAGAGGAGGCCTAGTAGGCCTATTTCTTAAACGTAAACACCATCCAAGTTAATTTAATTTATTTAAGTATAATTTTAGGGCCTACAATAGTTTAGTAGGGCCTAGCTACCTTTTTTAGGCTAGGCCTAACAGTCGTTTTATGTGGGCCTTTTTAATTCTATTTCTATACGTTCTAAACATAGAACTAGGCTGGCTAGGCCTAGTTCCTAGCTAGTCTAGGCTTGCCAAAAAAATAGAATGAAATTGAAAAATGCAAAACGGTAAAATATCTAAAAGCATTCTATGGGAAATTTCAGGTACAAACATTGTACAACTATACATAAACAACAATTCCAAGGGAACAGTAGCATTATTCAATTGATAATCAATATCTGTAGGGTATTTCCACAAAACATTTTCCAGACTCTTCCTTTTTGTTTCTTGCATCACGTACTGACGTCAACTGACGTCTACCAAAAAGATACTAGAAATAATGGCATGCAGCGCAGGCCGATCACAAAAAATTGAATAATTCCACAATGACGCCACCAACGGCAATATTGCTACAACACAATCCCCCACCACCAACATCTCTTCAGCTCCATCAGTTTAAACTTCATGAATGTGTTCACACGGGTTCGCTTTCCCTGATTTCATATATTTTTTAAGGAATTTATAAAAGTGCAGTCCCTCCCAGGGTCCCTACTTTAACTGCAAACACTATGTATCACAAATAGGTAAATGATTAAAGCAGTGCTAGAATTAAAGCGGATAGTTTGTAGGCCCTATATAGGCCTATATGAGTATTTTATTTACAAATAACAAACAAATATAATTTCTAATTCACAGAACAACTCCGCCCGAAGATTCCGGAGTTTGTAGATATCTCGCTGGTGCAATATATCGTTCCCAGGTAAATTTATGTTAAGAACTATTTAAGTTTAGTATTCTACATGGGTTTTTGTAGAACCATACAGTGATTTGTAATTTCCTATAACCGCAACGTTAACAACCATGTATTAACATGGAAATGAAAAAAGGAGAGCAAACTCGAACAAAAATAATTTCTATTTAATGCCTTATTATTAGATCCAATGTGCCTCTCTTCCTACATAAAAAGATGGTTTTTAATTAAGACGCGGTGTGAAGCAGGTCATCATATCTTGTATTTCCTTTTGACCAACGGAATACACAAAAACAGTGGCATATAATGAGAGAAAAAAACGGAAATAGGCTACAAAGTGTCAAAAGAACTTGAGTACAGTATCCATCAATCAAATAAATAAACACCATAATTTTCGAGGATACATGAACCCGGCCCGCCAAGCCATGGGCAAGTTTCAAAAAATGAATCCATCTTGAAGCGTTGATATAGCAACCACAGGTTCAGCAGGTTCACTGAACCTGGGCCCCCAAGCTCCAGGGGCCCGATCTATAAGGGCCCCACCCCCGTATAAAAAAATAATAAAGCAATGCATAAATAAAAATCTAGATTGATAGTATTTACAATTATATAATACTGCATATTATAATTTAGAATTGTTAAAAAAATGGGGGAAAAAAAATTTTGTCCTTTTTTGGGAAAATTACAATTATAAAGACACTTGCTTTATCAAAACATACATATAATGTAAGTATCATAGATATTCCCGAATACTTTATCCCTGAGGATAATAAAATTTTGTATAACTTCTTATAGAGTGGGAAAAAAAGCAAAAATAAAACGAGATATAATTATACAAGATATCACGAAAGGAGGCCTAAAAATGATCGATCTCAACTCAGGCCTAATCGATTCACTTAAGTTAAGTAAAACGCTTAATAAGTCCTGACCCAGGTAAATGGAAATATATTCCATGCTTTTACATGTTTCCTGTAACATATACATTATGTATGACCAGGGAACAGTGAAATTATGACAGATACCGTATGAATTTTGAAAAGCATAGTTCATTAACAGAGTTGCCTACATTTTATAGGAATATGCTTCATGTTTATGTGTCAAATACAATAATATACTGCTTCGTACCCACAATGCATCTGTGAAGTAAAAAATCAGAGGATTTGGGAAAATAAATTTATTAAGTTAAACGGAAAACCTCTTTTTTGTAAAACATGGGTAGAATCAAATTTTAAAACCATAAATGATATAGGGCCTAATGGTAAATAACAGTCTAAAAAAGGTTGATGAGATAATTCCAATATTGTCAAAAAGGCCAAATAGGACCTACACTTATAGGATATGTGGCATTAATTAATGCAATCCCGAAAATATGGAAAGAAATTATTGTAAACTAATTTGTTTGTGTAATACATGGTGAAAAAGAATGCAAATCTAAACGACACTATTATTAAAAAAAAAAAAAAAAAAAGTTAAAGATTTTTATTTATCATTCATTAATGACAAATATATTGTACCAAAAGCTCAAAGTAAGTGGGAAACTACTTTACAAGTCAACACAATCGAGTGGCCACCGTATGTTGGAAAAACATAGTGTATTCAATGATGCATATGAAAAAAAATTGCTCATTTCAACTTTAAATTAATACACAGAATCTTACCTACACGATCTAGACTTAAAACAACTGAATATATCGAACAACAATCTTTGTGAGTTTTGTAATATACAGGAAGATGAAGAACATGTTATTCAAATGTAAGGATGTAGAATATTGTTGGGTAAAACTTTATCGTATGTTAAAAATAGGGAACAGGGAACAGTGAAATTACATTTCACTATTCCCTGGAAAAAATCAAATGGAATAATATTGTCCAAGGATGCTATGCTGAACAAACAAATGAAATTCTATCTATTTTTACATTCTGTATCTATAAAAGTTAAGTAAAGACTCGGACTTGGGAAACAATGTCCTTGGGTTATGTTCTTATTATAGAATAACAAGATTGAATAAGCTGTGATTTCTTAATTAACATTGAAAAAGCAAAAAAAAAAAGGTCAATGATTGACCTTTGCAAAATGAAATAAATATTATATTGGTTAAACCTGGTGAAAACAATCTCACCATATTATAGATTAAATGGAAACTTTTTCAAAAGAATAAGTAGCCTATAAATATTGTATATAGTGTTCATAAATACAAGCGAACAATCTTGAAAAAAATAGGCATAAACAAACGCATGCCTTTCTATTATATCTTTTATTAAAATGACAGAAAAAATTAAGAAAACAAATAGAAAAACGGCATATTCTTGCCCTCTCCCCACCCCACAAGAAAATAAGAAATACCACAATTCGTCGGGGAAAAAAAATTACATGCAATTTGTACATATTAGTAGACTATAAAGGCCTATTATATAAAATCGATTAAATAAGCCTCGGAAACCCCGAAATTATTTTTTCAGGGGCTCCGCCCCCTGGACAACTTTCAGAACATTTTAATCGACACCCGACCACGCCCACTTTGCTCTCGTCGGGGACCTTTTCCCCAAAATCGTACAATTCTCCTCACTTCCCCTCCCCCTCCCAGATTTCAAACGCGCCGCCACTGGAGACCAACAATGCTACTGATTCAGGCGCAGTGGAATCAGCGAGCTTCTTTTCCTGTAGAACACATCCAAGTCCTTGATTATACAATATCAAATCTTAGGTTATAAAAAAAGTCCGGGTCGATAGGTGAATTCGGCCCGTAGCCGGGGGGTGGGGTCGTTACTTCTAGCAAGCCCCCTTTTTTCTGGCAAAACCCACCCCTCCCCCCTTAAAGTCCTACAACCCAACAACTAATGCACTGCAGACCCACTCAGGCGTTTTAAAGCATATTGCTTTTATAGCAATATTTAGCAATAGCAATATTATAGCAATATTTAGACCCCACCCTACAAAGAACCTACCTATGGGCCTGATTTCCAAACAACCTTTTGAAAACTAAAACGGATGGTCTAAAGGTCTAATAAATAATAATAATAATAATAATAATAATAATAATAATAAGAATGATGATAATAATAATAATAAGAATGATGATAATAATAATAATAATAATAATAATAATAATAATAATAATAATAATAATGATGATGATGATGATGATGCATAGGTGTAATTTTGCCTTACCTGACTTGAAAATGTACTGAATACTCAGTACGTTTGAAAACAATTGCGAAAAAATCGCAAGTTGTTCTCGGGTGGGACTCGAACTCACGATCTCCAGACACTAGCCTGGCATCATACCTCTAGACCACCGAGCTTGCGCCTGATGGCTATTCCATCACAACAATAACAATTACTATCACAACTGCAGTACCCGCCTGCTTACTTGGGCTCGAATTCAACCCTGGCCAACTCCAGATGCCTGGAAATGCCACTCATTCATACTTAAAATTTGAATATTTTATCTCCATTTTTAAAATTTTGACAAATGTAAGGGGTACTAGCCGGCCGGCTGGCGCACTCACTTCGTCATATGACCGTCGAACGACTAATCCATCTTCGGTCCTTGTGAGCGCTAAACGACGCAACATCATATGTTGATAGCTGGTGGCAGTTAAACGGACCGTCATTAAAAACGACCGTCAGGCACAGTATGAGTTTCCGGCTTTACGTGCACAAAGTCCATTTTGCACATGGGACCGACGGACTCTCATCCGAAAGACTTTCCTGAAGAAAAAACTTAGTGAGCATTGACAGGAATTGAACCGGGAAACAAGAGCTTGTGTTTCGGGGTTCTTCTCATTTGACAATAACTGTATTATTATAAACTTGCCGTCCATTAGTCTACACACTGTATAGTGTACAGTCGAATGTGTTCAGATCTCTTGACTGTCTCGTCCTGTGAGATTATTGATATTAGTTTTTAACTCAACTTGCTGTTCTTGGTTAACTTTTGACATTTTATCGAATTTTCAATTTTTATAATCTTTTGAGCAAGGCTTGTTTGTTCAACTTCAATCAATATGTATTATGAATTGCAATGAAGTTTTTCGTATTCGTAGGACCTCAGATACGTCAAAAATATAAAAGCTTTCAAACATTACTGGCTCCTGGATTCACCAATTAAAATTTCATTATAACTAAAACAAATTTGTCATCAAGAATGCATCTGATGAATTAAAATGCAAGATGTACTTTTCAAGTCAATTGAAAGGATAAACTAAATTATTAGCTTCCAACGAGAAATAGGAGGGAAAAAAAAAGTTTTCAACGACTTGCAGTCATTTTACTACAAAAATCGTTAAACTGATTCCAGGCAAGTTATTATTTAACTGTAAAAAAATTGACGGGGACGTTTTCTTTGAATTCAAATTTTTAGGTTAAAAGCTTACTTGGATATACAAATTAACCAATTCAAATGCAATTTTTTTACCTCATGAGTGATTGTACATCTTTAAAATTTCGTCAAAATATGGTTGTATAATCTCTCCATACTGTATATTAATTTGAACTTTTGACTTTCCTTTTCAGATACTGTATACTGATACATTTTTTTTTTGGTGTTTGATGCAATATAAAAACAGAAAACCAGACAACAAAATCCATCTGGAGTGAAATGTTTAATAAAATCCATGACATTATTGCATACGCAGCGAAAAATATATATGAAGGTGATGACATCACTAAGATCCAATGGCAAACATCACTGGTTCGCTGAACCTCGTATCAGACATAAGTCTTATTATTTTCAAAGAAACCCTATATAGGCCAAACCCTATATAGGCCTAACCCTATAGGCCTAAGTAGATTGGACACATAAGTGTTAAAGCAGTGCTAATGAATACATGCAAAGTTTTCCATGCATTCACACAGGAAGAAAGGCATCAGATTTCATTCACATTTGTAAACTTAGCAAAACTTTCTGAAATTGAAATCGTTTACGCTTTACTGTGACTACATTCAATACATGTGGTAACATAATTCAGTCTTAGTGAAGACCAGATCACCAATACTGATTCACATAAAAAAAGCAATAAAAAATATTAAAATAATATAATAATCACCAAAAAAACAGACGGGTTTTCCCATCCACCATGCAGCATTATGACAAACGGTTCATTTACTTATGTCACCCTACAGATACACCCAGAACAATATCACACACAATTTAAAATCTATTGGAATACGATGATATTCAACCCTTTCTACGGTGATTCTGAAAACATTATCTATCAAGTCAGCTAACTGGCAAATATTTAAAATTTCCAAAACTCCAGCAATACCATAGTTATTTGGCTTCAATAGTTTCTTTTGTCATACAGCAAGATTCGATATTAAGTTGTCTCACAAACTATGCGGACAGCAGACATAGAAGCATGTTTACGGTTACATTGGGGTAAAAGCAGGGGTAGCCCCCAGGTGGTGGCTACGGTAAAATCTGTCTGGGAAACATGAAACAAGGTGGGGATGAGGTTCGACTCTGGTCCATCTTTCGGAAAATAATGAAAAGCATTAAAAATATAATTCGCATCCAACAGCAAGTAACTTGCAAATTACAGAATAGACAATATTCAACTCCACTCCATGCCATGATACTCATACTTCTTAACATAAATGAAGGATAAAAATATGAGCTCTGCATTTTTTATGACAGACTCGATCATGAGAGTGCCACTATAAAGCAAAAAATACCTGTGATTTGCCCATATATGGGTGTGATTATGACATCATCATGGCCGTATGGAAAAGTCATACATTTTTGTCACATTAAAACTGATAGTGGTGATAGAGCTTTTTGCAACTTTTAAACATTTTTTCCAGTATACACTGAAGACGAGCTGATCACACAAATATTTAGAAAGTTATTTTTTGACTATGAACATGATTATTTTACCAATACGCCCGTTACATAGAAATCGGTAATAAAAAAAAATGTGCAGACCACAAAAAAATGTTGTCATCTCAGAGTTGTACAACGTCGCCCAACGCAATTTATCGTCGCAACTGTGTTTGTAGGAGTTAAACGTAGATGCCAAGGGTCACCAAGACATTTCGGCGGGGAAAGTTGTGTCGCAGAATATTGAACATGTCTAACATTTTCACAATGGCCGAAGAATGTGCCTGACGATAAATCGTGTCGGACTATGTTGTCTGAGTTGGAGAATTATATTCTGAATGACTAGGCACTTGCCCCATCAATACTGATTCAAAATCACACCATTCATATTAATTATGTAAGTTAGAATTCATCTACAAATACAAGAAGTGCGGTGAAAAAAAAAGTAAAGCCAATATTATGTGGAAAACAAATACAAATGACAACTGAACAGAAAACGAGGATGAAAAATCAAAAACTACAAATGACAGAAGATGGTTACAATCAAATGTAATGGGGTAAATATTCAATAATTTATTTAATGTTTTCAATGATATGCTGATGGACATGTAGGTTCCTTCACTCTAAGCACATAGATTCTGTTAGCTGCTTTAAATATTTGGAAGATTAAGCAAATTAGTAGTGTTCCAACCAAGTAAACGAGTAGGCGGAAATATGACATGATGACATGACATTTAACCTTTAATGCTATAATGCACTGCAATCTTTACTCCTGCTTCATGCAAATTACCTCATGCATATTCAGGCTGTTAATTAAATTTGCAAAAAGATATTAAATACATTTACATTGTATTATAATATTGACGAAATGTATAAAAACTGGATATATTACAAACAACCTGCTAAAGTTTTACTACTTATAAATATGAAATGCAATTAATAGTTTATTGAATTCTTTATATGTTTCATGTACATGATTTCTATGTACATAAATATATATATATATTAACTAATCAAAAATAATTCAATTTACATAACTATCAGTATCTGTACATAAGAATATACCACTAAAGCTGATCATGTTTTTTTTCCCATTATAATTATTTTAAAATTCATAAATATATATATGGCAATCTATTGTATAATACAGATTACTACATAAATGGTTAATACTGGCATATTTAACAAAAAGTAAATAATATGAAATACAAGCATATCAGAAAATCCCAGAAACAAGTTCGATAATGCAATAAATATTATTGAACATAACAAAAGAATTATCTATGATTTTGCATCATATATATATATATATAATATATATAATAAATATATATATATATATATATGATGCAAAATCGGTGAATTCAACAGTAAAACAACATTATTTGTGTTCTATCAGCGTACATATATATACTGTATATATACTGGTCTCTTATACACATCTAGAATATGATGCAAAATCGGTGAATTCAACAGTAAAACAACATTATTTGTGTTATTTGTGATATAACTCAATTAAAAATGAAAACAGATGAATGTATAATATACATGCAAGCATACACAAAATAGCAGCAATTAATATTAATAATAAATCATTGTAATAAATTAAAAATAAAGAGAACCATATTCCCTTTCAACTGTTAAACAGTGGCGGATCTTAGAATGTTTTTGCCACATGGTCTAATGACAGCAGTGGTGGCAGAACCTATGGTTGAGAGAGGTAGCATTTGTGGATCCCCTATTGTGTTTAGCCCCCTTCAATCTGTTATCTAAATAATTTCACACAGATCAGTGATTTTTGGCTGCTGCCGGGAAGGGGAATCCCTGGATCCGCTACTGGTGTAACAGTAAATCAACTAATATCAGTTGATTTTACTTAACTCATGAAGATATTATAGTAAAGTTCACTATAATATCTCCATGCTTATCTAAATCCATTATGAAGCTGCTTATTAAAATTCTTGCTGATTTTAATTGATAGTGTATGATTTCTCTTACTGAAAATCCAAATCTAGATTCATGTTTCTCAAGGTATTAAAAAAAGTGACGAACACCACTATGTTAAACCAGCAGTGAGACACCATACATGAACAAACAACAATAAACACAATGGTAGACAATATGTAAAATAGGTAAAATATGCGATTAATGCATTAAAAAATTAAGCTACAAGTTTCTTTCTTGTAAAAAATATACTGTCTATGGTAGAATCTGAAATACTGTAAAAGCACTGCCCATGTCTCTGCTCCATAGATAATAGGTGGGAGAGTGGAGAGCAGTGTTGAGATGACCCAAACCCCCACTTAAGGGGAGAGACAGAATGATGATGAATGATGAATTTTCCATTGAGAGCTAATAACATATATAAAAAATTAATGAGATTTATTGGATTTCCGGTATTAACTCAACAGACAGTATATTCTTAACTTTAAAAAAATTACAATGTAAATGCTAATATCTGACATACAGTAATGTTATTTTTAGACTGGAAGAACATTCTTATAATAAAATATAGTTAAACTTGCCATAAAATGACCAAATGATTCAACATCAAACAGTTTACCCAGCCCACCATCAAATAACAACAATTGGAAGAAACCTCAATTATAAATGTTGTACAATAAGTAAATCAATATATAAGCAATGATACAAATACTAGTTAAATTAAAAGATAAAATATTTCATTCATGTTAGGTATTGTTTTGTGAATATGATTATTAAAAAAAACCATACTGTTTTTACATTGAGAAAACATTCTAAGGTGTGTACAGAAATCACAACTTTCTTCTTAAATCAAACAAAATAGTGACTACATTATCCATTAATATAATCTGTTTATTACTCATAACACTTTTAAATAATAATTAATAAGATAACATGGTAGAAATATTGTTAATACAATCTTGCATTTGGGTAAGGGAAGGGTATTGTGTTACGAAGATACCATTGTCAGGGTAACTACAGTGAAGATTCATTCCGATATACAATCGATATATAATCGATATATAATCAATGACACCTATATACTTATAAACCCTGATAATGCTATTTATCACCTCTACTCATTATCAATTTCTAAAATTGCAATATTACCATTGATACTATTAATGTGTTCCCTCTGATACATATTTTAGATGATTATTAACAGCAATCTAGATTTTAATATTTAGTCAGAATTTTAACATATATCGCACTGGCTGCTGAACATCAATCAATAGGACCAATGAGGCCAGTCATTTAAATTTAATACCTGCAAAGCCATAATGCTTTCACCAAGATACATGTTGAAATTAAGATGGCAAAAACTTGAAAAAAAAAAAATGTTGAATATACTGTACCATTAGTAAGCCAATTATTCTACAGTTATTTTCCAGCTGCAAATATATTTTAAACTATAATATTATATATTTACTCACACTATGTAAGAGCAAAGCAATTTTCCTGATGTTCAATGAATTAAATTTTATTGTGTAACCCTGAATTATATACTATTACACAAAACTGGAGTTGTAGATTATGTTTTCCAATCTCATGCACTAAGCTTAGCATCTGCACATCTATTAAACCCTGCAAAAATTGAGTGACTTCGTATTGGATTAGAATAAAATAAATTAATAAAAACAAAGCCAATTTAGAATAAAGGTTTATTTAGTATTATACAGTAGCTAATGATCGACATTTATTAGCAGTTTTTTTTTTTTTTTTTTTTCTGTGAAGCAGGGAAAACTAGTCAAAGAGACACCCATATCCCGCTAAAATTATGGGATGAGTTAAGTTGGTGGTGAACAGTCAATCCAGCAAATTTTGAAAACTTGTTTATACAAGGAGAAATTTTCAGCTACAAGGTTTGAGCTTAATAAAATGTATAGTTCCTATTTATTGATATTTTTGTTACAATTCACAATCTTTAGATATATACTAAATACCATTGAAATTTTTTATTAGCTATTAAACAATGTTTATGTGTTTTTAGACTCAAGCAATAAATTTATTATATGCAACATTTAACTTTTTGAAATTAATTTTAAATATTATTTAGTTTGCATGATGTGATATTACAGCTTATGAGGGTTTCATTATATTTTGCTTATGCTTTAAATATTAACTTTGAAATACGATATCATTATATGAATAAGATTAATATAACATCATCTTGCTTAATGATACTCAGGTACAGAGGGTAGAAGAGGAAATAGCGATGAACCTGTGATTTAGATTATGAATGGATTAAAGGGATTAGGATGGATCAAAGGGATTTGGAGATAACATGATAACATCATTACTCAAATTTATTTTTTGTTTTTGTTGATCTAAAAATACAATCAGATGAAATTGGAGTTATTTTTTAAGAGAAAGGGACTTTTTTTTTATCATTATGAAAAATACAACTTCACTCCATAAGCTTCATAGTGATACTTACGATATAGGGAACTGTAAAGGTTGTTTTATCATGACTAATATTAAACAAATCTGTAAGTCTCACTTTCTATAGGAAGCATTACATAGCTTTTTTCCCAAGTAATTGGTGAGACTATTTGCTGGGGTATTACAGTAATTTAAAAACATCACAATAGTATTAACTGAATTTCATTCAAAACAATTCTTGGCTAGATGTTAGAAGTTGCACAGAACAAGCAATGATTAACATAGTAAGAGATGTAAATGAAACCACATGTAGTAAAAGAAAAACAATTACAGTTTTAGATGTATTGATACAGCAAAGAGTTGTACAGAAAACGAATATTTACAAATTAGACTTATGATCATCATTTTGATTGAATCAAATCTAATTGTTATTAAGCCCTAAGAAGATGTTGCTACATACAAAGGTTTTCCAAAGCTAAATTGCACAGATGTAAGAGGTAGAAGATGATAATAATAAAATGAGGAAAAATACAAGAGGGTCATTTTAACAAATAGAGGGCGCTGCCATTGTACCATTATCTCAAGCTATCTTTGTTGCAAACACTCATAAAACAGTTATTAAAATCTTTTGTATTAATGTTATTTCAATGAATATTAAAAATTAAAATGCTCTCAATTAAACATATAGATATCACATCATGATTTGAATGACAAAACATTATTTTTTAAATGTATTAAAAAGGCACCGATAAAGTAAAGCTATGATGACACAGACGGCTGTATTATGCAACATTTGCATCAATGATTTATATTCATTAAAATAAAACAAAAAGTAATAATTAATCGGGTTTTTACTAGCAGGGGTATTTTATTTAACAAGTAAAGTTAACTCAAAATCTATTTTAATAGTCACAAATTTCCGTATAACACATTTTCTATTTATAGGATTACATCACCACACACGAGGTATTTTTGGCTTAACTTCTTTAAGAAAAATTAAATAACAAAAAGTATAATAAATATAATGAAATTAAAGGGCAAAAAAAATATTAGTATTATGGTTTTCATTATTGAATTTGAAGTATATAATATATATTAATGCATACTGTGATAATTATTTATGTTTCACTTAAAGTGGGTAGTTATAAATTAAAGTTAAAAACGCAAAAAACGATAAGGAACTAATAAAATTGATCACAGATTTCATTTGTACACCCACCCACACACACACACACACACACACCTACCCCCACAGATACCCACCCACACCTGAGACACCATAACACATAGTTTCCCTGTCCCACAAAACCCCTCACACACTCTTATAGTTATATACATTAACGTTATTACTTGCAAATACGATTATAATTTAAATGACAAAATAAAAACATACTAATAATCATAAATTGTATATATTTTCTAAAATCTAACTATATCTATATTTGGATTAGTTTTTTAATTAAATGTTAATTTATGTTCAACCACAAGGCTTTAATATTCATTGAGTATATATCTATATATATATTTATATAATACCAAAATTGATTAACAAAAAAGAGTATAATACAGATTATAATTATTACTTAGTAAAAAATGTTTCTGTATAATATTCCAATAAACACATACACATTGGCACCAATAATTATATAATTTTCAGCGTTGCTAAGAATGGTTCACAACCAAATCACCTGACTTTCGAAAATTGCACATGACAGCTGATGTATAGGACACCCTCGTTTGTGGTTTGTTACCTATACTATACCAACAACATTCATTTCCCTCGATATATAATAAATTTTTAAAATGAAAATGAAATTATATGAACAAAAACAGGTTTGGAATTACTGTTGCTCAGTACTATCACTTGTCAATCAATCAATCAATCAATAAATACCTGGAAGAACATTATAGTTGTTTAAGCATTTAACCTCAGTATAGATTTATTACTAAGATAAACACAAGATAGCATTCTCCCCAATTTACGCGTAACAAAATAGAAGCATCGATTTGGCAGAAAAGTAATCACTCTTGGAAGAGGGCGCCCTAGATATTGCCGTGGAAGGTGTTCGCGTCACACCAAAGTTTGTTACCAAGTGCGTTTTTGTTCCTTAATTGAGAAGAGAGCATGCATTATAAATCGACACTTCTGATTGTTACGCGTAAAGGTAAAGTCGCGCGGTGTATGTTCTGGTCAAAGCGGTCAAGTTCAAAAGTAATTTACAAGAGGGTGCAGTACACTGCGTTATTACAGAATTTGCAGACAGAAATCGCAGAGAACGTTATCTTGTGTTTAGAGGGTACACTCTACAAAAGGACACTAGAGGGCGCACTCTACAAACCTTAATATAACCAAATTGTAGAGTGTATCCAACATTGTTCTTATGGAAACTCTATACAGATGCTTTACTCTAAAAATAACTATGATCAACATAATCACTGAAATGCTTGGTGAAAGCGCGGAAGCCCTTGAATCATTGGTTGGTTATATTGACCCTGGCTCATACCACTCTGTGCAGAGGGGTAGCGAACCGTCTGTGATTGAATTCCTTGGTTAGGCATCGTCATAGGCTGCGAATGAGGTAGTTCCGACTGTGTCACGTACGCTGAAGACTGAGGTAATGCACTTGGGGACTGCTTCATCGGCATTGATGCGGATGCCGTGTGAGGGGGGTTAGCAGTTTGTTGCATCGGCTGATTAATCGGAAGAAATCCTAACAACCGACCGAGATCATAACTATTGGGATTCAGCGTGTCAGTTAAATCTTGCATATCTTTGTTATCTCGACCCGTGTCCATCATACCCATGTCCATTGACATGCCGGCAGGCGACTCTTTCATGTTAGAACCAATCTTTGGTGATATTCGTACATCTGTCTGTGATCGTTCCACCATCACACGGCCATGTGATCTTATGTGAGGGACCGGTGGAACCTTTATTAGGTCCACATCATTTGGGGGCGGTTGCCCTAGAGAGGATGGTGCATTTGGCACAAAGTCTGACATCGGTAGCGGAGCAAGTTCATCGAGATGCTGCTGAAGTATCTGATGAACAGTTGCCGTGCCAACTGCCCGTAAATGTTCACCCATCTTCATCCCGAATTGCTCTCCATTATGACTCTTGCGAGTGTGTCTCACCAAATGGTCCTTACGTCCAAACCTTTGACCGCAAGTTTGACAAAGAAAGTTTTTCTGACCCGTATGTACTACCATGTGTCTTCGCACATCTTTGCGTGTGTAGAATTTACGATCGCAATCATCACATTTGTGCTTTTTTTCCTTTGCGCCATTACTCTTACCCGAGTGTACCTTAATGTGTTCTATAAGCACGTCGGTATTTTCAAAGTCTCTATCACACACTTTACAAGTAAGTTCACCAGCATCAGCGGCATGCATTGCTATATGTTTTTTAAAACCTGGTTTAGTGTTATACACCTTGCTACAATTCTCACAGTGAAATGACTCCTTATTAGGATCATGTGTTTGCAGATGGTTTTTCAAGTGATCTTTGCGGTGAAATTTCTTGTCGCAGTATTGGCAATGATGGGTCTTTTCCGGTGAATGGGTTGCCATATGTCGAGATAATTTATAACTTGAAATAAATGCCTTTTTACAATCAGGCTTTGTGCAAATAAATGGACGTTCCCCTGAGTGCATATAACTGTGGGTTTTTAATTTCTCCATATTCAGGAAGATTTTTGAGCATTGATCACACGAAAAAGTTACTTGTTCCTTATGCTTACGACCTTTTCCATGTCGCCCAATCAACTTCTCTTTCCCAGTCTTTAGCACAATCATCTGTTTACCTGCCCGTGTTAATGGTCCGTCTCGTGGATTACTGGAGCTTGTTTGTGCCCCTGTCATTTTCTTTGATTTGGGTTTTCGTCCACGGCGTGGTTTCCCTGTCTCACATGTATGTACTTCAAGTAAAGAGAAGGTACTGAATCCCCTATTACATGTTGAGCATTTCCATGGGTCAGATAGCGTGGTGGGTTGTAAACTCGAAGATGCCTAGAATAAACATCAAAAAACAATAAAATATTCATCATTCACTCAAATAATCAACAATTATTAATTATGTAGTTCTATTAGAGGATGCAGGGCGAAAGCACAACCCTATGGCTAGACCCGATAAAGGGACAATTATGAAGAAAGGTTAGAGCCAGCTTGTCGACAAAAGAATTGAAAGTTAAAATACAAAATTTGTGCCATTTAGCACTATTTACTGCAAGTTCCAATGGTTCATTTCACTCCTCTACCAATATTTAACAATAAAAACACATGTTAAAAATAACACAATACCTGAGGATCATTCAGATTTGAAGAAGACTGTAGCATCGATAAATCTGGTTTAAATTCTTCTTGAGGATTCTCTGTGACGTCGGTGAAGTCATATTCTGGTGTTGATAAGTGACTTCCACCAGCCTGGGATGACGACTGCATTACTGATACCTGAGGGGATTCTATAAAACAGGAATTAAAATAAGAAAAATGTTAATTAAATTTAAAAAAAAAAAAAAATTCAGCTAATCCTCTCCATAGTCTTCATATTTTCAATATGGATCGTTTGATTTGCGCGACATAACGCTAGAATAGATTCACGCATCCTAACTATCCTACGTTCTCTGCACAATGCAAATTCAGGATAAACTGCATCCTAGAATCCAGGCAACAACAAGAACGCAGATGACTTCTTAGTGACGTAATTATGTTCTAAAACCTACCGTCGTCGTGCAAGTTAAAGCTCCCTAATAAAAATCTTAATCCCTGTGGTATGTAATGTAAGTGTAATCTTAAAGTCATCTCCTGATGATCTCAGAGAAACACTTGGCACAACCTACAACTGAACACTCTTCCTACAACCAATGATAAACCAGGAAGTTTGTTTCTTATTATTTTCAATATTCATTAGACACTCATTACTATTCATGATGACATTTCAATATCTGATACATAAAAATATTGAATTAGTAATGACTATCATCTTCCGTTTTTACTCTTCCTCATCAACTTATCAACGACAAATATGTTCATGGTACTCATCAATATGATAGTATGACATTAATATTTATGACTTTTCTTCATCAAATGAGTAATCATAGTATTTCCTGTTTTAAAAAAGTTCTTGACATTTTTCCCTCATCGACTGATCTAGGTCATACATATTCATGATTAGACATCAATATTCCTATCATTCAATTAAATTAATATTATTGTTCTCTAGTTAGTTTTCCGGGGTACAAAGTTCATTCTTTTTCTTCCACAAAAAATAGAGCCAGGTGTGGTGATATTTTAAGTAGTATACAAACAAGTAGGAACGACTAAATATTTCTGCCCCATATTTCAAAGGTAGGACAAGCTGCATATTTCTGCGCTACAACTATAATGTTCCATGTGTCTCAGCAATTTTATCAAAGCTAACCTTCATCCTGCACCTTAGGGAGATAAATTATATTGAAATAACACTATTCATACTACAGTATTACCAATCAAATAGTAACATACAAGAATTTTACAAAAATAATGAATACTGCCCTCTAGAATTAAATTTTATCAAAGTTTCTTGTCAATACACAGATCATGTTTAACTATCAAGAGGGAAGGTATGGGGAAGAGGATATGTTTCCCTGGGAATATTTCCAATAGAATTACTCCTTAAGCCCAAAAGCACACAAAAGCTACCTGTTTTTTGGTTTTTTTACAAAATTTTATTTAGCTTTAGGTGGCTGAGTCCCTTCACAAGACAATCATTCACACAAGATACTCTACATAGACTAAGTCTGAGCATGAGGCAAGTGATTTGGGTGGGAAACGAACCCACAACTTCCAGATAATCAGCCTGGTGTCACAACCACTAGACCGAGCTAGTGCAATTTGATGTAATTTAATGAATGTTATATTTATATTAGTAGTGCCATCTGAATTGTGATGTAATTTAATTAATGTGTCTTTTTTGTATTTTATGCAAAATGGACCATGAATTTCCAACATATTTAATGGATATTAAAAGATTATTATTTTATCTTATCTTAGCAGCTAGAGTTAAATCTGATCACCAAATAAAAAGCTTTAGGCTCAAGGACAAGGATATGATATGGCAAACAGTGAACTTAATCCCTTTTAAAATTTTTAATCCCTTCACAAGACAATCATACACACAAGATACTCTACATAGAAAAAATCTCATTTCCAAATACTTGCACATTTTTTTGTAACATGCGTATGAAAATACCACTTCTTTACGGTGGATTAACATGTTTCCGCATTTATAGTGACTGGTTCTAGTCAAGAAGAATCTGATGTGTAAACATATCCAGGGTCTGTAGCCAACTTGCATTTAAGGCTGAAACAGAATGTGAATAATTTTTTCAGCCGGTCTACAATGCAAGCCAAAGTACAGCATCTATTCCTGGCTAGAAGTGGACAGCAAAGGACTCCCATGAGATTAAAAACCTGAACAGCAAATGCTGCAGCAACTGCCTGTCTGAACGGTTGTATTCATTTATAAATTACAATATAGGCAGATCCAGAGCAGCGGCAATGTCAGCGGGTCGTATTTTAGATTTTTTTTAGAAATGCTTTTAGACAGGCTCTAGTATGGAATTTAAATCGAAAATTAGCTTGGTTTGTAATACGCATACAGTACTGTGTTCCCCTCTTCATCCTTTCTTTTCTGTAATTATCTCTTTTTTTCTTTTTCTTTGGGACCCTAGCCTCCCTAGCCTCCTGGATCCAGTCTTGTATAAGGTCTGTTTTCCATACCTGTTTTTGTTGTACTAAGCGGGTTGTACAGAAGCTTTGTCTGCATTTTATTGGCGTACTCTGCAGCGTACCAGACTTTCAATTCTGTATGTGGTGGAATGGGCTGAAAAAATGAAAAGAAAACATCAAATATAACATCTACCCTTTTAGATATTTTATTAAGCAAATAATATTTTAATATTTTTTTTTTGCAAAGTCATTCAGATAAAAATATCTTAAACATTTAATGGGTTTATGTCTCCTTTCCTACTCATCAAACAAGCCAAACCAGTCAATTGCCGCAAAAATCAATTTTTAGATATTAATACAGAGTTGAACAGTAAAATGAGAACTATAAAATGGTAAAAAAAATTAATATTAAATCCGACATTTCGTTATGAAGTACAGGACTTTAAACATACAACTGTTTACAGAATAATAATATTTGAGATATCAGCCCTCAAAGTTTATGATTTTGGGGTTTTCTCAGGCAAAAACCATCACCAAATTGTTAAAAATTGTTGTTTTAACATTTAAAATGGAGGTAATATCAGCATAGCATGATGTATAGATACATAGAGGTTATTTTAGTGCAATAAAATAGATTTGAACAATTTTGACATTCCAGCATGTTTTGGCCATTACCTCTGAAACAGGATTTGCAACGAGTGACTGGTTTAGCTGGTCTTTGCCACAAATGAAGAAACTTTGTTTTACAGGTATTGCTTGCTAGCACCAAAGTTAATAAAGTCAACTAATAAGTCATTAATTCAATCTAAAACATTAAATAAATTAAGTAATTACATATTTCCCACTCATCATGTGAGGAGTCTTCTTCTCTACCCATAGTAGACAAATAACATTTGCTAGTTATTTATAGATACAACCATCATCATCATCATCATCATCATCACCATCATCATCATCAGCATTTACTTGATTATCATCACCATCAGCATTTTACTTGATTAGACCATACTTTTTTTTAGGATAACCTTCCAACTAAGCTAACAATATCCTCACCCCCCCCCCATCCCTCATTAATGCACAAGGCTACAAAAGAAGTAAACGAAGTGCACCTCAAACTGCTGCTAAGCCACAGTCTCCATAGCTTTTACAGCAGACGTTTCTTTCTAACTAATATACTATACAATATAATATTGTACAAAGCGCAAATAAAGTATACAATACAGTATTTTCCACTGTAGTATGCAGCTTGTGAACTCAGATTAATAATTATACATTAAATAACTATATAGTGAGTTCTCATATAAATTTTTAATAAAAATAAATAGGTTCTGATAATCAGCTTAACAACCTGTAAAATCTGTGATTTACCTGTCAGGCACTCGTAACAACCACGTCCAAGTGTAGTTTCTCTGTACCGAAGTGCTATCACTGTTACCGGTATAGATGGCACTCCGGTACATAAGTACGATCACTGTACTATGGGATAGCAATTTTACGGATACTATCACTGTACCATGTGATAGCAATTTGGTACAGAAGTGCTACCATCTGGTACAGTGACGTATCGATGTAGGACTTTATCATTGAAGATGAAGTTGAGTACGATCAAAAAGCATCAACAACAAAAATTAACTCAATACCTTTATTATATAAATATACAATAGAGCATCATCTTCATAATAATATAAATATAAAATAGAGCATCCTCGTCACACTTCCCTTGACCCAGTTAAACCTAACCAGACCTAACCAAGCTTTTAATAATAGAATATGCTGAAATTTATAACGCGCCAATTCAAAAAACATTATCAAAGGCGCATTGAACAATTAACCCAATTAAAGCGATTTTATAAACAAAAAAGTTTTCAAATTAGTTTTAAATGAGTTTAAATTTGAAGATTGTTGAACAGAAAGAGGTAATATATTCCAAAGATAAGGTGCCTGAACAGAAAAAGAGCGTTGTCTATATGTTTTTAGCTTTCTCCTTTTACAATGCTTCTATGCCTCATATTTTTCATGGGTTGGAACAACAGCACTTTAGGCAAATGTTGTCAACAATGAGGTCAGTAAAATCATGAGATTCCCACAAAATGTACTCAGATAATCATATTTTATTTGTCAGTGATAAACCAATTTGACAAGAGCAGACAGAAAAATTTTAAGAAATCAAGTCTGTCAAAATTTTTTCGATTGCATAATAGGAATCTATAAGGTACCTGCATTTTTGCTAGAAACAAAAAAAAAATGTTTTCGAACCATGCATAGAAAACAGATTTCATGTTTCATATTTTTCTTTTGTATCCCTATATTGTTATTTTATCTTTAATAAAATTTATATTAATCTTTCATCATAAACAAAGTTTGGAAATATCAATTATTATGGAAAATGGAAAGATTATACGAGAACTTACCTGGGATCACAATAATCAATGAAATTACATTTTTTTGGCTACATTTTACAGTTAATATCATAAGAACACAGAAAATGATGCATCCATATGAAGAACTTGATACGTTATTTTGATTTATTTCCACATCTTTAAAAGCTTAACTTTTTGTATTAACATATTTAAATGCTTAACTTTTTGCATTAATACCTTTAAATGCTTAACTTTTTGTATTAATATCTTTAAATGCTTAACTTTTTGCATTAATACCTTTAAATGCTTAACTTTTTGTATTAACATATTTAAATGGTTAACTTTTTGTATTAATATCTTTAAATGCTTAACTATTTGTATTAATATCTTTAAATGCTTAACTTTTTGCATTAATACCTTTAAATGCTTAACTTTTTGTATTAACATATTTAAATGCTTAACTTTTTGTATTAATATCTTTAAATGCTTAACTATTTGTATTAATATCTTTAAATGCTTAAATTTTTGTATTAATACCTTTAAATGCTTAACTTTTTGTATTAACATCTTTAAATCCTTAACTTTTTTTATTAATATCTGTAAATGCATAACTTTTTAGTATTAATATTGTTTGTATTAATGTGAAAATTTTATATTTTTAAATTCAATTTTACACCCGTGTCAAAGAAAGAACTTAAGATTACATATGCAAAGCCAGGTTCCAGTGGGAAAAAATGTTTGATACGTTGTACAACTAAAGACACAAAAAGGGTGTTTGACGAAAATCTTGAGAAGGGTTAGTGAGATATTAAAAAATTTGTATCTCATTAACCATTTCTAGAGTTTTTCCTCTGAAGACTGGCTTTCAGATTACATGATTAAAGTACAACAATATCAAAGTCTTACCTTGGATGTTGTAAAGTAAACGTCATTATTCCATTGGTAAGCTACAACATTCTGTTCAAAATATTCCTCAGCAGGCCTGACGAACATCATCCAATTACAAACATCCTCGCAACTTGTGTCAAGGATCGCCTGCTGTAAATTATCTTGGAATATCTAACAAAAAAATATCATAGATACAAGGTAACTTCATTGTCTAATGTACGGATGTAACTGAGACTTGCCTTCGGCAACATAAAATACTGAAGAAATGCACTGTGTTAAAAACTTAATTTTGCAATTAATATACACACTGCCAGTATCAATATAATACAGATACAGTCATATTTAAACAATCCAAAATTTAAACAAATAGAACTAAATATAAACTAACGAAGTAGACATATTTCATACATTCTTACCACTTGACAATATAACTATTTTCCAAGATGTATTAATCCATTTTGCATGTTAAAAATACAAAAATCCTGAGGTCTCTTTTGATTGTATGTGATACTTAAAACTCTGTTCTGCCTAAATGTATTTGACTGAGGATAAGAATTCAATCTGAACTTCTACATTATTTTTTCCAATAAATAATAATATGGAGGAAAATTTAAAAAGACCATTTTGAACACTGTAGCAGCCTCAGATAATATCTGAATGATATTCACAGATTCGCATAATACTCTGTCTGGCTAATCTGAACAAAATGGCTCTCCAAACCACTATACTAAATAAAACAGCTCTAGAACCAAACGAAGGTCACAACTAATGTGCATAATAAAAAATATATAAATAATATATTTAATTAGTTATATAATGAAATAAATTATATAAGATTTGATAATTTGCATAAAGGTTTCTATGGGAGAAAAAAACATCAATTTGCTAATGATGATATCACATCATGACCATATATAGGCATACCACGACTACACATGGGCATACAACAGTTTTTTCAAATAAAATTTGATAGTCTAATGTGCCTTTCGTGGTATATAGTAACAGAAAACAAAAAGAAATAAGTGACTGTAATAAGGCGATTATCTGGCAGCCTATTGATGTCGACACCTGTATGCTAATTTTTACTTAAAGATGTACTGTTCCTTGTCAAAAAAATCATAAAAATCATTTATGAAATTAACTTGCCCATTTTGAAGTAACATAAAAAATATCAACTTGAACATAGAATTAGTGTATTTAAAAAATACTTACCCATAAAAACCATCATTTTACAGCAAAAAAATGATAGAAACACTTCCAGTCACTAGAAGTGTTTTATAACCTTTATTATAATCCGGTTGAAAAATCAGGGAACACATTTTTTTTATTTAATAATTTCTATGCTCAAGTTTATAATTTGTATGTTACTGCAAGATGAGCAAGTTAATTAAAACATTATTTTTTATGATTTTGGTCATTTTCAAGGGCAGCAAGTCTTTAGTGGATTGGTTGCGACACCTCAATCCAACTGATGTAAACAGTATGACATCATGAAAGTAAACTGAGATTGGTGGGTAATCAATGCACAAATGAACAACTTCCAAATTACTCTCCAGTCTATCAATTTTTTTTTACAATGGTCATGATGACATCACATCATGACTTTCTTTATATGGGCATACCACAGTTTTTTTCAACAAAAACTTGATAATCTGGCCAGAGCTTAAGATTAATAATAACATTTTTTTGTTGTTAAATAAGATTATGCTAGTTCTTACCTTATAACAAGGCCTGTGAGTATCGTTGTTGTTTGTTTCAACCTTTGTAAGAGACCGGGGTGCAATGAAGGGGCCAAATTGAGTTCGCCTCTGGATTAGCTTTCGTGCAAATACACCAAGAACTAAAGAAAAATAAAAAATGAGAAAGATACTGGATTAAGTAGGTGTAGAAAATTTTATTTTTAACAAAGTTAGTGATTGGGTTTCAATCCCTTGCTGTATATATCGCTTGTGTTCTTGGGCAAGGCACTTCATCTACAGTACATTGCTTCAGTCTACCCAGCTGTATCAACGGGTACTAGCAAAGTGCTTTGAGTAACCTGTGGTGGATTAGCGTCACACCCAGGGGGAGTATCACACTCTCATCTGCTTCACGCTACAGAAACTGAGGATAGCTCGGCAAGGATTTCCTTTTTACTGATTTGACACACTCTTCTTTGGCATGCGATATACGAAACCAAACACTATTACTATTTTTATCATTATTAATTATATTTTTACAAAATTACAAATCAAATAAAACATGTGGTTATAAATATCAACTGATTTAAATACCGGAAGTAAAAATTATGATAAATAACAATCTCTGAAATCTGCCAAGATCCAATCTTTATTTGTCCTTGATTAAACACTTACTCCTAATGGATATTTCCAGAATGTCAACCACACTTAAACTCTGACCAATCGGAACAGAATAATGTCACTCACACTTAAAAACTGACCAATCAGAACAGATTAATGTAAATCACACTTAAAAACTGACCAATCAGAACAGATAAATGTTAATCCCACTTAAGAACTGACCAATCCGAACAGATTAATGTCTATCACAAGTAAAAACTGACCAATCAGAACAGATTAATGTCAATGACACGTAAAAACTGACCTATCAGAACAGATTAATGTCAATCACACATAAAAACTGACCAATCAGAACAGATTAATGTCAATCACACTTAAAAACTGACCAATCAGAACAGATTAATGTCAATCACACATAAAAACTGACCAATCAGAACAGATTAATGTCAATCACACTTAAAAACTGACCAATCAGAACAGGGCCAAGAATACAATGTCCCCTAAACACACATTATCAATAATAAAGGGGCATGGGTTAGTAGAAGGGTCTATTACCTCATCCATCAAATGGGCCATTAAGCTGTTGTTCATGTGAACATTGGCTAATATGAGCAAAAAAAGAAGCCTCAGAACACTATTGTAAGAAGGATTGCCGCTTATATGTAAAACAGTGATGTATTCCGTATTGATAATTCTCAGCTCATGTGCAGTATCAAGCTTGTATCTGGTAGTACTTGTCTGACTAACAGCAGGGAAGCCTCATTTCTAATGAATCATCATTAAGCTGTTAAAAGTATAATCAAACATAGTAATACGGAGTCACATGACCATGTCACATGACGTGGGAAGGCTTTCATTATAAACTCAATATCATTACTTCCTCGAAATGATTCAGTACCGGTAACTAACATCCTGGCAAAGATTTTAGATTGCACCTGATAAAATAAAAATCATTTTTTTTTTTTGAATAATTCATCCACAATAACTTTTAAAATATTTAATATTTTGTAAACATATATTTATTTATACTGGAACATAGGGTAATTATGTCTTAGTTTCAAATCCTCCATAAAAATACAAAAATAACAACAATTCCACTTTCCAATATGGACATAAGAAGGTAATTCTATCCATGTTTTGATACAAAAAAGAAAACTTTTCATTTAGTTTCTGAAATTAATCATCCATATTTTAAAATAAAACTTCATAGCAATTTACACTAAAAATTCATTTGGACCCTGCTTTCTTTTTCTTTTCTAAAAATGGGAAATATAGGCCTATTTCTAGTATGTATGACTGACCTCCTTACTCTTTTAAATGCACAGAAGATACATTTTTATGATTTATTACTAATTTTGTATTTACAAGCATAAAAATAGGTGCATATAACAATTGTGAGATACTTCGTTTTAAAGGCAATACATTTTTTAAATTTTGCTAAAAGCTTATGATAAATTTATAAATACTGTACTGTACAATTGTAATGATACAATATAACAATGGTGGCAAGCAGGACAAAGATGACGACAACAACAATAAAATATTGTGATATATGCTTTAGAAATGAGAAAGGAAAAACTAAACAAAACAAAAGAAATGCCATGGAGGTATATAAAATAATTTATTTTATCTCCTTGGAAAAACCTAAATCCTCAAAACAACAGGTTGAAAAGTAATAAAGAGAAAAGCTATACCTAACATGTAATATAAGTTTAGAATACACATAATGCATAATGCGCGAGTCTCCACTTGTAATGCATGAGCATCCATTTATGTCACATGTCTAAGTTGTATTACCACAGTGATCACAAAAGTATTTATAAAAAATAATATGTATAGGTTGATTAAACCTTAAATTTCATTAAATTGAAGTGAATTAGTCATTAAAATGTGAAAACAGGCCATATAAATTTCTTTTAACAAAGGTATACCAAGGATTGTATCCATAGTAGTTCCACAAAAATGAAAAATAAAAAAAAACATAGAGGGTGTCTATTTTGTGATTTTCGCATAGAGGGCACTATATATAAATTTCTTTTTGGTCTCACGAGTCAGACACCAACAGATTTAGCAAGGATAAGAACAATTTTGTTTTATTGACGTGTTGGAGTAGACACATGATAGATGTCAAAAACACCAGTAACTTCTGTACAACATGATGCGCACACTTATGTAAAAAAAAAAAAAAAAACATGTAGAAAACACATATGTTCATTTTTTAATAAAAACGAAAAGCTTATAAAGTTATGAAGGAAATTATGTGTAATGGCCTACCAACCTTCAGCCCTCCCTCCTAATCATCTCAGCATGACCTCTTTATTGAAAGGTCAAGTTCACATGAACTCATCCATTTGTAGACAATATAACAACCTTCACTCGATTATTACAGTTACAAGGGCATTCACTCAGAGATGCAAAAATTCATAAATGCCAACAAAATAAAAAGAATATTTATAAATTTATGAAACTCATTAACAGTCTATGGTGTAGATCATATTAAAAATGATATAAAAATAGCTGAAGGTTATTAATTAAAGAAATGATCAACATTTCAAGAGATTAAAATTAATTAATAAAATACAGAAGGAAGTTAAGAAGGTTGTACTGAAGTATTGTATATATTCGGAACAGACTGATGACATCACAAGTGGCATCATCAGCCTGAGCTCTCATAAATTGAACCTTGGTCAGTTTAATGTCCAGTTATATTGACAGCCAGTTTCACCAACACTGTCTGTTACAGAACGCAGGCCCATATTTTGTATTGCATTTATTGTTTTAAAGAAAAATCTGTTTTGTTTAATTTACCATGTGTCTTAAAATTTGTGACAAAATCTGGAACACTTAAAAATTCAATGTTACATTGAATTGCTCATTTAAAAAAGCTACTGTAAATTAAGTTTATCAATTTGTAATAAGACACATATCAAAACAATTTAGTTTTCGCTGATTTACATATAATTATAAATATCCTGAAATTAATTACCAGCCAATTTAGGGGCCATTCATATTTATCAACGTTTCCAAAAGAGTACAAAACATAGGGGGGAGGGGGTTGAAAATGTAGGCGTGAGTACACTTTTAAGAAAGAGATAAAATGTTGATGTCAAAAAGACACAATTTAACATTTTTGTGTCTACTCTTTCGGGGGGGGGGGGGGCGAGGGTTACAGAAAAGAGAATGTTTTGTACTCTTTTGAAAATGTTGAAAATTATGGACGACCCATTAAGAGTTTATAAAAATAAATAAAGAAATGATATTATATCTCTTAATTGGTAATGAAATAAATGACCATTTTTAAATTGAAAGCAAATTACTTAAATATACATTATTATTAGGAATACATGTATTTTATTTTTTGGCTCAAGGCCAAGTTATGTCAACTGATTTACTATGTGGCAATCCTATCACAAGACAAACATCCAAACAAGATGCTCCAATAAGTTTCATTATGAGTTGTTCTTGGGTCTTGAGAAAAAATCCTTTTACTATGATAAGAATTCAATCTAGGATTCAGGGCAGGTCCACCCTGCCTTGAAGTTTTCACCCAGTCTAAAGCTAATTTCATGGCAGTCCACCTGCCTTTATTAATCCACTCTTATTTATTACAGTTTACCAACGTTATCACCCACCCACCCTTAAAATGTTTACCATCCACCATTGCACCGGGTAATCACTGCGCCGCATGGCAGTGGTACAACTACAAATTCGCTCCATGTGAGCGTTAGGCGATGCTACGCCGTCTACTGATTGCCGGTGGCAGTAGGAACTTATTGTCAATAAGAACGATATGTTGCGCACACATCATAGTGCTGCGTCCTCCATAAAATTGCATCAGCCAATGGCCATAGGGCTATGTGTGTGGCTGGATTCAATTTTTGTATAGTTGCAAACTTAGAGATTTGGATGTGAAGCATCTTAACCACCAAGCTACAGACTACTTTGCTAAAAACATTCACAATTATCAACCTTTCCACAAGTGTACAAATAGTACTCTTATTCGGTACCCCCTCCATCCAATCTGAAAGTGTACAAAAAAAAATGTGTATTTTGTAAAACAATTCTCCATTTTTTTGTGAAGCAATGTACTTGGTTGCTTAAAAATGAATATTATATCCATGGTTACATTATAATTTTACCATTATTTTACATAGTACATGTTATTTTGAATCAACACTTTCATGCATAAGTAAAAGTGTACAAATGTGTCTACCCCCTCCCCTCTAGCTACCCACTCCCCTCTAGCTACCCCCTCCCCTCTAGCGTACTGTTTGTACTCTTGTGAAGATGTTGATTAAATGTTGAACGACCTCTAATTAATTCAAATATCAAGTTTATTTTCGTACCACTTAGGTCAACAGAGATATATTTCTACATGTTGAATGCTACGTGATATGCATTAATTCTCACTCACACCGAGACAAAATATATGTATATAAATTTCAAAATTTATCTATCAGCAAATTAACTAACTCTAAGGTCATATCTAAGCCATTTGCAGAAAATTCACATGCTATAGAAAAATTTATTACCCGAGAGTATAACATTTTTCAATTAATTTACAAGTGCAAACAGTACAAATTTTATAATTTTATTATTAATTTAGATAGTACTAAATTTATTAGCACATGAAGCATTGTTACAGAATTTATTTCTTGGTTATAGTTATCTCTGGCGTGAGAATATAGTGTACTATAATATGTTATCACACGAACATATTTTACAATTAACATGTGTTAAAACGATTTAGGACCCTCACCATCTGGCTAAAATCAAGAAGCAACATTTAAAAATTTAATTAATACATAGAATAACTCATTTACATGCAACTAATAAATAGGTTATTAAACTTTCACTGACAAACATATTTAATATACAAATATGGTTTAATGATTTTTAGAATATAAAAAAAATTTAAGAGTCCATATATAAGTTACCATATTGAACGGTTATATTTAAATTTTAATTGGTAAGAAAAATTTTGTTTCTTTATTTTAATTTTTAAAAGCCAATAACTTACCAAGTATAAAAAAGTGATAGACCCTATATTAGAAAACAAATGTTTGTGTTGTTAGTTTGTTTTTGGAGATATTTTATAATACTAGACTTTTTTTTTTGTAAGTATTGTAGCTCTTCAAATATAAACTCACTGCCTACTTTTAGGGGTGTAAGTCTATTTTTTTTTTTTAAGATTATGAAAATTGGTGAAGGTGGAACTAAATCTCTATTCCAATGAAAACTTAATGGTCATATATATTTTAATTCAATTAGTCGAAAACTAATAAATTAATTCCATTTCAACATTAAATTGGTAAACTCACAAGAATCAACAAGTTGCATTATCATCTTCCTATGCCAAATACAAACATATTTTAAGCATAATCTATGACTTTATGACACCTTTTATCAATTTTTATGTATTTTACATGTATTAACGCTGAATAAAATCAAATCAAATGTTTTTTACAGGTTCCTTTAAAGCTTGAGAATATATTTTTTGAGTAGTTTTATTTTCCATGTTACTTTGGATCATCCTAATGTTATTTATTAAAAAATAGTTTGTAGTCATCATATTTAAGATATATTTTCATTAACTATTTTTGTTTTTCTTCAGTTTATTTATAAAAAAAAGACTGGTATTTATGAAGAAATAGCTGGTGGATGTGTACAATTTAATTTCAATGTGAACTTTTATTGTTTTACTGAAGACTTAATAAACAGACTTTTATTATTGCACTATACTAACATCACACTATAGAATATAGAGTAAATTTTTATTTATTTAACTTATATCACAATACAAAATAAATTTTTATTATTTTGCTTATGTCAATACAGTACAGAGTTAACTTTTATTATTTTACTAATGACTTAATAGACAGAGGATTTTCATTATTGGGTTGGACTGGTTGGATTTATTCGGTGTAAACACCAAGGATAGCCCACGAAAGTCTAGAAGAAGACTTACTTCCAGTGGGGTCCTTCTGGTGGTGATTGGGCAGTACACCAGGAGACAATCCCCTACTCTTTTCCGAAGAGTGTACTGCATTCTGTAACATGCACATGGGCCATAAATGTACACAAGACCAATGGCTTAAATGAAAGATGGTGCGCTTTTAACTTGTATTTCAGCCTTCCAGCTGAAATACAAGAAGAGGCAGCAATGGAAAACAACAGTGCGCTCATTGAACACAGTATATTGAGAGAGTTATGATGATGTTATTTAGACAGTGAACCAAAGTAAAGTTAGGCAGTAGGCCTATGTTTTTTTTTTTAAATAGTGATTTATAATTCCTTTGGCAATCTCTGTGCATTTTATTTAGGCTCTGGAATGCTGCTAGTGTACGGTAGGCTACATAAGTATTGGCCTAGGCTGCACCCTCGAGTGTTAAACCTCGACCAGGGCCCGGAGCAGGGAACAGGGGAGGATCTAGCCCGTTAAGAAAGAGGGGGCATGAATGTGCGAACTGAGTAAAAGTCTCATGGAAGAGCCCTTGTTAGGGGTGAAAAGGGCAAACTCCCTTTAAACCTCTAGCACCATAATTAATTTGAGTTTGTACTTGATTGATTTTTAACATTTAGCATGGTTATTCTCTAATTAGCTGTTACAAAAAAATAGGGGTGGTGTACGCTCCATATGCACCACCCCCCTAAATCTGCCACTGGGGAGGGAGTTATTATGCCAACCATATATCTCTGTAGTTGAGTACTGTAGGTAATAAAGTAGAAATACCCCTTAACGGTACTGATTGCTCAACCAAACTTGTGAGACAGGCTGGTGATAATAGGCCTGGTTGGTATGGTACACCCTAATGCCAGTACCTAATAATAATATGTCATATGATGATCATTATCCTCAGCAGTAACAACAATCATCTTATGATTTAATTTTGGACAATATCCATTGGAGCCTTACCAAACCAAACTTTTAAGTGATTTACCAAATTATAACTCGCATTCCAACCAACAATTGTAACATCTATGATCTCGATAGATGTAAACAAACCCTAATACCCACTATAAGTCACGTGACCTGAGCCGCCGATTCGGTCTATTGTACCGGGGACCTAGAGATCTTTACAGTTCAGCACACACAGTAGCTACCACTACATTAGCCAACTAAAGCAGCTGCTTTCTCACACTATACTTACATCACACTATAAAGTAGAGTAAAGTTTCATTTATTTTACTTCACAATACAGAATGATTTTTTTTATTTCACTTATATGTTAATACAGAGTAAACCTTTATAATTTATTTTTTGTACTTAAGCATTACCACAACACATGATCTTCAACATACCTGTAACTAACCTTACTCAAAACTTTCAAGTGTAAATCAAGGGCGCCTTTCAAAATGATACTTAGGCGTATTTTGATTGGCTGAATCTACGACAGCCATCTTGTTGTTAAGTCATAATAGGCAGTGGACTTCATTAAGTCAATTATGTCATAATGTAAACAAATCACATCATGTCATAATGTTTACAATTTTCAACATTTCCACAAGTGTACAATTAGTACTCTTTTTCGGTACCCCCTCCCTCCAGTTCTCCATTTTTTTGTGAATTCAACTAAACCAATGTACTTGGTTGCTTAAAAATGAATATTATATCCATGGTTACATAATAATTTTACCATTATTTTACATTGCATGTTATTTTGAATCAACAACACATTTATGCATATATACTGTAAGAATGTACAAATTTGTCTACCCCTCCCTCCTAGCATACTGTTTGTACACTTGTGAAAATGTTGACCCCTAATTAATTCAAATATTTAGCTCAACATATATTTCTACATACTGAATGCATTAATTCTCACTCATTTTCCGAGGAAAAAAATATATGTATATAATTTTTGAAATTTATCCATCAGCCAATTAACTAACTCTAAGGTCATAACTATGCCATTTGCCGAAAATTCACATGCTATACAAAAATTCCTATCTTTCCTATTCTATCCATTTTTCAATTAATTTACAAGTTCCAGCTGTACAAATTTTATAATTTTATTATTAATTTAGATAGTACAAAATTTATTAGCACATGAAGCACTGTAATTATAGAATTTATTTCTTGGTTATATAGTAGTTACCTCTGGCGTGCGACTATAGTGCACTATAATACATTATCACATGAACGTAGTTTACAATCAACATGTGTTAAAACGTCACCATCTGGCTAAAATCTACAAACAACATTCGATAATTAAATTAATACATAGAATTTACACGAAACTAATAAATAGGTTATTAAAACATGTTATACAAATATGGTTTAATGATTTTCAGAATACAAAAAAAAATTTAAGAGTTTATACATAAGTTACTATATTAAATAGTTATATGTATTCAAATTTTAATTGGTAAGGACAATTTTGTTTTTTTCTTTTAATTTTTAAAAGTCAATAACTTACTAAGTACAAAAAAAAAAATGATACATTAGAAAAGAAACGTTTGTGTTGTTAATTTTTTTGTTTTTAGAGATATTTTGTATTAAACTTTTTTGTAAGTATGGTAGCTTTCAGGTATAAGCTTACTGCCTAGTTCAGGGGATCCAGTAGGACACGTGCCCCATGCCCCATGCCCCCTTCCCCTCCTCTCCCCCTGTTTTGCCACTAAATTTCAAAATTTCAAGGCATATATAGAAACTAGAGCTGTCATTTATCTATTCTGAATATGTTGTGCCCC
>NW_022720147.1:119315-144463 GCF_011630105.1 Anneissia japonica | reverse complement strand
TTCAAATTGATATTTCTAAAAATATTTATATAAGCGCATGTGAGTTCTTCACAGATTTCGAAAGACAAAAGCTTCACGCATGCGTGTTCAAAATTTCTGACGTATTGGAGCTGAAATAAAAACAGAAGAGCGATTTGAAAACCACCTATTTTTTAGTCACAAAATTTCGATAGCAGTCGAAAATGGGAATTCTCGGTTTGAGGTAAATTTCGACTACAGTCGAAGACGGTATCTAGAGGGTTAAGTGATTTACCAAATTATAACTCGCATTCCAACCAACATTTGTAACATCTATGATGTGACTTACAGTATAATAACAACAAGGTGAAGCCATATTCAATGCACTGTTGTCTTGCGATCTCGATAGATGTAAACAAACCCTAATACCCACTATAAATCACGTGACCTGAGCCGCCGATTCGGTCTATCGTACTGGGGACCTAGAGATCTTCACAGTTCAGCACACACAGTAGCTACCACTACATTAGCCAACTGAAGCAGCTGCTTTCTCACACTATACTTACATCACAATATAAAGTAAATTTTCATTTATTTTACTTCACAATACAGAATGATTTTTTTTATTTCACTTATATGTTAATACAGAGTAAACCTTTATAATTTATTATTTTAACACATGATCTTCAACATACCTGTAACTAACCTTACTCAAACTTTCCAGTGGGCGCCTTTCAAAATGATACTAAGGCGTATTTTGATTGGCTGAGTCTACGACAGCCTTCTTGTTAAGTCATAATAGGCAGTGGACTTCATTAAGTCAATTATGTCATAATGTAAACAAATCACATTATGTCATAATAATAATATGTCGTTCTTATATAGCGCTTCATACCTTTACAAGGCCTCTAAGCGCTTCACATTACTACCCCGGTCATTGGATCAAACACATATGGAACACATTGAAACACCAAATTAAATTAGTAAATGAAATTATATTATCATTCCATAAATTGCAGCTAGTAATCAGCGCAGGTTGTGTTGGAACCTACCAGGTACCACTCCTGGGTGGAGAGAGGCAACCGTAGATAAAGTGCCTTGCCAAGGACACAAGCGATTTGCACAGCCAGAGTTTCGAACCCCCGACCCCAAGGTTGGGAGTCCAAGCCACAACCGGTGCGCCAACGCTCCTACAACCAACAGCTCCTACAGCCAACGCTCCTACAACGCTCCTATAATGTTCACAATTATCAACATTTCCACAAGTGTACAATAAGTACTCTTTTTCGGTACCCCCTCCCTCCAATCTGAAAGTATACAAAAAAAAAAATGTGTATTTTGTAAAACAATTCCCCAATTTTTTGTGAAGTCAACAAAACCAATGTACTTGATTGCTTAAAAATGAATATTATATCCATGGTTACATAATAATTTTACCATTATTTTACATTGCATGTTATTTTGAATCAACACATTTATGCATATATACTGTAAGAATGTACATATTTGTCTACCCCTCCCTCCTAGCATACTGTTTGTACACTTGTGAAAATGTTGATTAAATGTTTAACGACCTCTAATTAATTCAAATATTTAAGCTTATTTTCATACCATTTAGCTCAACATATATTTCTACATACTGAATGCATTAATTCTCACTCATTTTCTGAGGAAAAAAATATATGTATATAATTTTTGAAATTTATGCATCAGCAAATTAACTAACTCTAAGGTCATAACTATGCCATTTGCGGAAAATTCACATGCTATAGAAAAATTTCTTATCTGAGAGTATAACATTTTTCAATTAACTTACAAGAGCCAGCTGTACAAATTTTATAATTTTATTATTTAATTTAGATAGTACAAAATTTATTAGCACATGAAGCATTGTAATTATAGAATTTATTTCTTGGTTATATAGTAGTTACCTCTGGCGTGAGACTATAGTGCACTATAATACATTATCACACGAACGTATTTTACAATCAACATGTGTTAAAACGTCACCATCTGGCTAAAATCTACAAACAACATTCGATAATTAAATTAATACATAGAATTTACACACAACTAATACATAGGTTATTAAAACATGTTATACAAATATGGTTTAATGATTTTCAGAATACAAAAAAAAATTTAAGAGTTTATACATAAGTTACTATATTGAATAGTTATATGTATTCAAATTTTAATTGGTAAGGACAATTTTGTTTTTTTCTTTTAATTTTTAAAAGTCAATAACTTACTAAGTAAAAAAAAAAATGATACATTAGAAAAGAAAAGTTTGTGTTGTTAATTTTTTTGTTTTTAGAGATATTTTGTATTAAACTTTTTTGTAAGTATGGTAGCTTTCAGGTATAAGCTTACTGCCTAGTTCAGGGGATCCAGTAGGACACGTGCCCCATGCCCCCTCCCCCCTTCCCCTCCTCTCCCCCTGTTTTGCCACTAAATTTCAAAATTTCAAGGCATATATAGAAACTAGAGCTGTCATTTATCTATTCTGAATATGTTGTGCCCCACATTTGAAAAATTCTGGATCCACTGCTGTACTTTTAGGGGTGTAAGTTTATTTTTCTTTTTTTTTTGGGGGGGGGGGGGGGGGGAAAGAAGGGTTGTGAAAATTGGGAAGGTGGAACTAAATCCCAATTCCAATGAAAACTTATTTGTCATATTTAGTACTTTATCCACTTAGTCAATAACTAACAAATGAATTCCATTTCAACATTAAATTGGCAACTCACAAGAATCAATATGTTGCATTATCATTTTCTTATGTCAAATACATACATATTTTAAGTATAAAACTATTTTTGTTTTTCTTCAGAATATTTATAAAAAAAAAAGGCTGGTATTTATGTAGAAATAGCTGGTGGATGTGTACAATTTAATTTCAATGTGAACTTTTATTGTTTTACTGATGACTTAATAAACAGACTTTTATTATTGCACTATACTAATATAACAATATAGAATATAGAATAAATTTTATTTTATTCAACTTACAGTGCAATACAAAATAAATAAATATTATTTTGCTTATGTCATTATACAGAGTAAACCTTTATTATTTTACTAATGACTTAATAGACAAAGGACTTTCATTATTGGGTTGAACTGGTTGGATTTATTAATTTACTTTTGTACGTAAGCATTACCGCAACACTCTATCTTCAACATACCTGTAACTAACCTGTACTCAAAACTTTCATATGTAAATTGAGGGCGCCATTGAAATGATATTTAGGCGTATTTTGACAGCCATCTTGCTGTTAAGTCATAATAGGCAGTGGACTTTGTTAATTTGATATGTCATCATGTAAATTATAGATCTATTGAACAACTAGAGCGCTGACTAGGCGACGAAGCAATGCAGAGTTGTGTATGTGTACTTACCAAGATGGCCGCTGAAGGAAAGTGCCACCTTCATATTTAGTATACATATATTACAAACATAAATAACCACTAACCACTGACTAACTGTTAGTTCATTAAAATAATAAACTATTAAACTATCGTAGCCAAAAAGAGGCTAAGAGAGTATCTGATTTAAAAATAAAGTACTCCTAAATTGAAATCATGTAAGTTACTCCACATTACCGCAACACTAGATCTTCAACATACCTGTAACTAACCTGTACTCAAAAATTTCATGTGTAAATTGAGGGCTCCATTGAAAATGATACTTAAGCCACATTTACACTAGAAACGATTACGACACGACGACATATCGCATAGTTTGTATTCTTCGTGTCTAGTGTCAATGAGGCTTTATTGGCTGAATCTATGACAGCCATCTTGTTCAGTACACAAGGCAGCTCTGTGTTAAGAACATTGAATACATGGAGTTAGCACTCTAGTATTCTTATTATAACTCTATGAAACAAATAAACAAAAAGTGATTGTCTTTGACTTTGTTTTGCTCATGCTAAATTGAAACATATTGTATGGTAAAATCTATGATACATTTATTATTAATTGATTTACTATTCATTTGTTCTGCTTTATACTCAAAGTAATGTAACAAAATATATTGCACAATATAACAATTTTTTATTTATTATCAAGGTATCAACATATTCATTCATTCACTTATTTATTCATTAAATAATTTATCTTATTTATTCATTTTCAAACATTTAATCATTCACCCATTCATTCATTCATTTTCAGTTGTATTGGCTCCATTTAGTACAGGTATGAAATAAATAGAATATAATTAAGACTGAAAAAATATGTATTATACATGTAAATTAACAAAAAATACAATACCAATTTAGTTACTATTTAAAACCAATGTTTTGAATGCTCTTCAATTTTTGTTAGCAATACTAATGGATAATAAACAGTACCCTAGAGATTAGTATTTTACACCGAGACCATGTGACACTCCCATGTGACCTAACATGTGACAAAATATCAGAGTGGCACGCTGTGACACTGGCAGGCAATGACGGGTAATACATGCCAAGGACTTGCGACTAACTGTACCGGGTTCAACTCAAATTCTATAAACAGATACATGACTAAGACTTCGCAAGGCTTCATAACAAAACCTTGTAAGAGACAGCAACCAAGTTACCAATCAGTTGATCAACATATGATTGAGATTGTTTGTATCTAGCGGTTTATATACTCGCCTTCCTAGGTTTTTCTGGGTTCAAATTCTCTGAAAATTTGATTTTTTTTTATTTTTTTACCAGAAATAGCAAAACTTAAAGTCATCCTTCTACTACCAGTGCTTATTTCTTCCATATTTAATTATCCAATAGATTTACATGATTACCTTCCTAGGTTTCCTGGGTTTAAATTCTTTGAAAATTGTACTGTTTTTTTTTTTTACCAGAAATTACAAAACACTTTTGATCAACCTGTTGAACTTAAGTCAATACTTCTATTACCAAGTGCGCATTTCTTTCATATTTAACTATCCCACAGATTTACTGATGATTAAAAAAAAATTGAATTATTTGACATAAAAAGAATATAAGAGGGTGCTATCCTGAAATTTCAAGTTTTTTGTTTTTTTTACAACAGGGTGCACTAACAGGCTTAAAATTCATGTTCATCATTTATTGAAATCATAATTATCGTCAGGCTCAAAATGAGATATAAAAAAAAGTCTTGCTTAAAATAACACAAAACTAACTTGTAGCTGTCCAAATGAATTAAAATAGAGCGACAACGGAATTGAACCAGGAACTCATTCACCACGGTTCAGCACACATACGGTGACCAACATCTGTGTTACAATTCTTTGCATTATGAGACACTGAACGTGGAGTAGTTTTTTTTTAATCAGAAGACAAAATTTGTCAGGTACAGGGAAAAATCTTTCAACTACGGTATAAAAAATTGTCACTAAGGAATACTAAAAATGGAAGTCAGATTTTTAAAATGTAAACAATTTTAAAGGGTCTAATGTATGAAACCCGTATTAATAAAGATAAAATTAAGAATATAAAATTCAAAAGACATATAAAACTGAGTTTAAAGATATATTATAAAGTGGTTTAAAGATACCCTAAACCATCTGCTAAATATGGAGAAACTTTAGAAACATAAATTGAATTTCTTATTTAAATTGAATCAAATAAGTTAATGTCAATGTTAAATAAACAATTTAATTTTACTGATTTGAAGACCTTGCAAATTCGAATCCCATTTTAAAGATAATTCAATTTTTATAGCTTTGTAGAGAAGGTATTACAAGATCCAAATTAAAGCCTATTTGAACAATGCTGCAAATGTCTTGGCAGTTTGCCATATGTCAATCATGTTCACTAAATCATTTGCTTGATTAGTTATTTCTTAATGGAAGTACTATTCAATTCTAAATTACATATTTTTTTTAATATTTCAAAATATGGTTTTGCATATAAAATAACATTAACATTAGGATAATAATACCCACCAGATCAATTACCAAAATGGAAGTGTTACACATGGTACTCTATAAAAGCAGGGATTTACATGAAAATGGGTTGGAGAGCAAAAGCAAATTTTTAATTAAACACTGTGGCCTGAACCCAAACTTCGATGTTTCCAATGTTTTTCCAAAAAAAACCCCAAAAAACCGATCATACACAGTTGTTATACAGTTTTATACTCAATATTAACTATTAGAGATGAATGGCGTTGGGCCGTAAAAACAAGGCATTCTATAGCCAAAGATGATAGGTAGACCGCACCTGATGAAGTTTTAAATTCATTTTCATGGGCCACGACAAAAACTGCAGTTGGGCCGTGTTTCTGACTTTAAATATTTCAAAATATGGTTTTGCATATACGTATCTGAAATGAGAAGTACGCTTTATCTGTGAATTCAAATCACAACCTCCACTTGCTATAAAATAACATTAACATTAGGATAATAATACCCACCAGATCAATTACCAAAATGGAAGTGTACACATGGTACTCTATAAAAGCAGGGATATACATGAAAATGGGTTGGAGAGCAAAAGTAAATTTTTAATTTAACACTGTGGCCTGAACCTAAAACATGTTTCCAATGTGTTTCCAAAAAAAAAAAAAAAAAACCGATCATACACGGTTGTTATACAGTTTTATACTCAATATTAATTATTACAGATGAATGGCGTTGGGCCGTAAAAACAAGGCATTCTATAGCCAAAGAAGATAGATAGACCGCACCTGATAAAGTTGTAAATTCATTTTCGTGGGCCACCACAAAAACTGCAGTTGGGCCGTGTTTTTGACTTGTGAGCGGCACTTTTGAAATAAGGAAACACACACAAAAATCCGATAACTTTACACAAGTTTTGATTGGTCACTATCCATGTTTGGATTTTCTGTTACAAAACAAAAATGTCTCTAAAAATGACTGTTTTGTTTACCTTTGTACAAAACATGGTTGTGTACTATATGCAAATGATCAACTCATACTTTATCACTTCATGCTTTATTTACTTTCAATAGTAAACAATTACAACACGCGATTTAAAAACACATCAGTATTCATCAACTTCATGTATGCTGTATTTTTCTTGTTTTTTCAGATACATTTTTTCTCCTTTCTATCTTTGAAATTGACATATGGAAGTTTATTAGACTGTATGAAAAATCTACATTTGAATCATGAATTTAAAAAGAGTAATCTAAAAGGCAATAATAAAAATTGATGTTGTCATCACTGTCGACTGTAGAAACAGCTTGTCTACCACTACAATTACGGATGTACATATCGTGCATGCTTTAACAGGGATATTGTGCTGTGTAAAAAAGTGCATTTTTAAATGCATAGATTTTGAAATAACCACCTTATGACTGCAGCACTATTTGAGCCTACAACGGAATCATTCTTGTGACTAACATACTGTACTTCTTCATTAAGTCAAAACTACGTTTAGATTCTGAGAATGAGAATTCAGAAATATACAGCCTCATTAATTTCATTATTTCCAGCATTTAAACAAGGCATTATAGGCTACAGTATCTCTATATCTTACCAAGCGGCCAGATTTATATCGACAATGTCTGCACCAGTAGCAACACCAAATATGGGTGGGGGGAGTGTGACGGGCGAGATAAAATTTTAGGGGAAGGGGGAAAATAAGTTCTTCCATAGCAGACCGGAGAAACAATTACAATTTATAAAATCACTTTAACAGGTAACGCTTCTATCCATGTTATTTTTATTTAAATGCTCAGTATATTTATTACAATATACTGTATGTAAAAAGTTTGTTAAATGTGTTGATTTTTAGTGGCCAGTGGCCTTGAAATGACAGACCAATGGGAGAAATTAATTTTGTTGGCCAATCTTACAATGTTCATTTTTCCAGCCTGTATCTATTTATATTGTTAACATTACTTATTGTATAGTTTGCAGAAGACAGTTCAGCATTTTACAGTAATTTTTTATGATATACAAATTTTCCAAGAAAACTATGTGAACCTAAACTTACAATGCATTAATTTTTAAAACTATCTAAAACTAGTTTTTAAGGAAAAAAAACTACTCTGGATGATAAACAAAATGGTCCAGTTTAAAACAGGAATATATAATAATAATAATAAGATTTATAAAGTGCACAAATCCACTGCAGTAGTAACATATACTTTCTAAGGTCAAGAGATGCCCTGTATTAATATTAGCATCCAGCTTATTTTTATTTTTTTAAATTCCTATATCTTCCCCCTTCTCAGGACTTCTTTCTCAATTTACGCTGCCCGCCAAAGTCCACTCACACAGTCACGTATTCAAATTCTCCAAGGTTGGTCCATCACTAGGGACAAAGGAGATCCAACCTTGTCAATTAAAGTATGAACTAAAGTCAATATGTGGCTTATCTGGAGGGCTGAAATGCAATTATCAATAGCGTACCATATTTTGGATGAAGACGTTCAAGCAGTGTGCATTACGGTCTGTGGGCATTATGGCCCATGTTCACATTAAAGAAAGTTGTCATTTGGAAGAGCAGAAAATTGTTTTCCGGTGTACAGTACTTCCCAATCACCAACTAAAGGACAGATTTCTTTGGACTTTTGTGGGATACTTGGTGTTTATACCAAATAAATCCAACCCCAAACAACCCAAGGCTGAGCTGATTGTCATTAAAGACTATCTGTTACATGCCTCATCGTCTCTTGTTCTCTGTGAAACACTGTGTCGGGCAATAACCACCAGGTGCATTATGTGTCTGGCTTTAATACATTCTTGAATTTATACCCTTAAATTCATATACCCTTTAATTTATACACCCCTTAATGTATACACCCTCTCAATTTCTAAAGCCATATTTTATATACACACTTGATTTATTATATCTCTCAATTTATAACATATGCCCCTCAATTTTGTTATCACCCCAATATACTGTATATAAACCCTACAACTTATACAAATTTACAATCCTTAACCTACCCTTAACTTCGAATTTTTATAATCTACCAATGTATACAAACTTCAATTCGACTTCCTAAATTTACACACACTTCTTAATTTATACACTACATACTGTACCTCTTAATCTATATCCCTCAAATTACACATGTAATTTATACACCTTCAATACATAACTTAATTTGTGCAATTACACATTCTGAATCTACAAACCCCTCAATTTACATACCCCTCAACTTATAATCCCTCAATGTATACATCGCATCCTCTCAATATATAATAGTGATATGTCATATAGTTTAAAGAAAAATATATCTATCCATACAGTGTTTTCAAATAATTTATGTTTAAAAAGAAATTGAAAATTAAGATATGAGTGAGAATAGTTAACCTTGATAAAATAAAGTCAGTACAGTATAGCTATAGATTCAATGCATGAACATTCATGACAAGTTCGGAAATTTGCCAAACGATGATTATAAAACCAAACATTAGATGCAGCGACGATGCATTTAAATAAAACAATTTCATAATCGCTATTACTCATTTAGATCCGAGTATTATGTATCTCTGGCTGTTGCCTAAATGTCTACACGAAACCTGGCAAAAATCAAGAAAAATGCCTGAGTTTGGCACTAAATTTATCTAGAAAATTTAGGTTATGATGACGACAATGCCCGAACACTAGTAGTATACTGTAGGTAGTATTTTGCCAGGAAATTATATTGATTGTATTTTAGCACTAAAATGACCTAAAAAATTACCGTTTTTGTAAGCCTAAACATAGTGGAACTTTCATCTCTTTTTCTTTATTTAGTCTCTTTTACAGCGCATAGACTTTTTGTCTTTTAAATTTAAAACTACTAACCATAATACAGTTAGCAATACCATATTGTCAAGTTTCAGAACAATACTGTAATTATCCATGAAATTTTGGTTTAACTTTTGATTGAAAGAAACAAAATGCTCGAAAATAGCAAAAATTTCTTCACTACAGTACATGCCCGTAATTCTACTTAAATGTTTTGATGCTAACATTCTCAACAGTCAATTTAGAGCGCTTTTGAGCGTGTGCGAAGCTTCCTGAATATAAACCAGTAATTTTACTCGTTCTGTAACTAGCTACATTAGTATCACTGACATGTAGAACTACTTCTAATGCAAAAGAACTGAAAGGTTAGATGGGGTGATAAATATGCGCATCAAATTCTACCTGACGGATTCATTCAATTCAGATAGGATTCATTCATTTATTCTTTCTTTCATCTGAAACACACTTTCAATACATAATGTACTAGTAGTTTTCAAAGATGTGGTTAGGAAAATGCAATATGAAAGTTCCGATATACGGTAGTTATATAAAAAAAGTAATTAATTTTCTCATTATTTTGGCATGAGGGCAAAGCATTACTAATAGCAAACTTTACTCAATCTATTTCACACAATAAACATGCACACAAGACGCTCCACATGAAGTCTTGTTTTTTGAGGCTTAGCTGTTTTTGGTCATGAGAAAAAATCCTCAAGTCAATAAAACTTGTAAAACTAAAAGAAAATGCATCAGTATACTGTACCCTATTTACTGTACATAGGTGTATCCCTTCAAGAATTTGGGATAGGGGAGGAAAATGTTTAGATCATTTGCCAAACCTGAATTATCATGCATATGGTGAGCCCTAAATGATTGTCTATCGTTAATTTTAATTTTAATTGTTTAAGGACAGGCTGAGCTACTAAAAGTTTAACTTGAGCTGAAAATATAGCAAATACTTAAATTTAAATTAAAATACATAAATACTGTATAAAACCAGAACCCTGCGGGCATCAACGTTCCTATGCATGATGCATGTTTTATTTTCAGGCAATAAAAAAATATTTTATGATGAAATGAAACACTGATAAAATGATGATGATAAATATGATATTATCATCATTTTGATAATAGTCATTAAATAATATTGTAGGTGGCAAAGTTGACAATGATGATGATGATGACGATGAAGATGATGACGGTGATTATGAGAGCGATGATGATTATAATTATAGCATGGTGATGACATTGGTGATAATGATTGCATAAAATATAATGAAGATAATTTTAATATTTTCTAACATAATTGAATCACATATACAATTTTTAACTTTTGTGGAGTGTCTTTTGTGTGTTATTGTATGCTTTTGTCATTTGTTATTTTTTGTTTAATGTTTGGGGCTGCCAAATCTTGGATAATACCTTGACAATCCTTGGCTTCACCCTTCTCCTGTATTTGAGGAAGTGAATATATTATTATTAAATTATTAATAATTGAATTGATGTTGACGACTCTAACGATGATGATAAAAGTGCTTTCAAATTCTCCCAAAAAAATAACATTAATGAAAAAAATTATGGATATCCTTTAAAGTACAGAGTGTAAACTTTAATGATCTATATTGACTGGCAAACATCCTAGCTGCAGTGAGAAGAGGGGTATAGAAATCTTTTTGCATGCAAAGCTTCTATTCAATAAATGTTTACATGAGCTACTTAGAAGCTCCTGTCAAATATATTGCAGGTAGGTGACCCGGCTCTATGAATTATATCTTGTAAAGAAGAAGACTTACTGGTAAGACATGCATGTCTACATCTACGACTAATCATATCGAATCATGTGCCTTGCTCACAATATATTGCCATATATATATATATAAATCATCAAAGGTACATATACAGGGTTTAATAAGGACATGATGGAACATCGTAGGCTACCCTGTAGCTTTTCAACGAATAAAGTCCTATGAAAAACATATATATACATATATATAATGACATAAATAACTCACCTGAAAACCCAATAAGACAAATCAAAAGTTCACCTTCAGAAAGTTTTCTGCTGAAAACAAAATACTGTACTCTATATATTTGAATAAACGCCAAGGGGCGTTTATTGTTTGAGAAGGGTTTTTGACAGGGATTTCGAGGGAGGCGCTCCATGACGCTGAAACGCCCATCATGTCCTCGATCCCACCAACTCTATTACCTAAACTGAGAAGGGTCGAATAGACCGAAACCGTTTTCAAGGTAATCACAACTTTAAGTTATATTATTAAACCCTAGTACCTCCTTTCATATTACTTGCAGCGTCATGAGGCTATACCGAACATACAAAAGTAATGTTTATTTTTGTTTTGGTTAAAAAAAATTAATGGTTCAGGGCGTTTATTCGAGGGAGGTACTTATTCTAAATGATGATCTAGAGGTGGGCATTTATTTTGGGGAGAATTTATTAAAAGTATATTTATTAAAATTATATTATTAAACCCTAGTACCTCCTTTCATATTACTTGCAGCGTCATGAGGCTGTACCGAATGTACAAAAGTAATGTTTATTTTTGTTTTGGTGAAAAAAATAAATGGTTCAGGGCGTTTATTCGAGGGAGGTACTTATTCCAAATGATGATCTACAGGTGGGCATTTATTTTAGGGAGAATCTATTAAAAATGGGGTGTTTATTCGAATAAATACAGCATGTAACTCTATAGTCACGTACCTACCGTAAAAAGATTCGTCCACACTCTTGGTATAGTTCTGTTTTTCATTCATTTATTTTTTCGCTCAGGTGCATTATAACTTTGTTAATGCGCAATACCAAGTCAACCACTATGTATTGTAAGATGACATCACGTCCATATATGGTCAAATCATGGATATCATAAAACTTAATAAAAGTACATAGCATTGTCTTCTATTTTTTTAAAGAAATTAGAGTAGTTTTCCATTACATTTCCCCACATAAAAATATGCAAAACTCACATATATTCATAAAATTACAAAAAGAAATTCATTCATCTTTGCAAATTTTCAATTTCTTCTTCAACTTTCACCTATTTTTTATATATTTTATTTTCATGTTTTATATATATATATATATATATATATATATATTTTTTTTTAAATTTATTTAAGCAGGTAGCATGCAGGCTTTTTTAAATTGTCATAATAGCATTACAGTAGAACCCCTCATTTAGGTACGGCACGGGCCCAAAGCCGTTCGTAAATTCGGGTATTCGTAAAATCGGGGTTGACCCAAATTCCTATATATTTGCACTGATACTACTTACACTGGCCTAGGCTAGGCCTACAGGCTTACGCAGCTAAGTCTGAGGGGGCCTAGGCCAACAGTTAACAGTTCTTAAATACCTAGATCGTGGATTTTATTCCAACACAACTTCCATAGATACTTTTTTATTATATATATTGATCATTCAATAAAATAATCAAGCACTATGTTGAATTTTAAAGCTAAAAACGATGTTTGAAAGAGAAGTAAAATTTGTCGCATGCACATGTGTGAAGCCATAAAAACACTGACTTTGAAGAGGCCTGTTAGAGGGCCTCCTTCACTTGAGAATTTCATAGTACTGTATAGTATGGTGTGTTGTGTTGTATGCATGGTAATAACAGGTACAATTCGAGCGGGTTTTTTTTTTTTAATCTTTCGCTTAAATTTTTATGACGCCATCCCCTTTATATTACGTTCGTAATATCGGGAATTCGTAAAATCGGGGTTAGTAAATGAGGGGTTCTACTGTATATTGTAACATTAAGTTATATATTCAATCTAATGTTAAACATAATGTTGTATACCAACTGGCAACATTTTGCTTACTTAATCAGACGAATTAAACTATAATCGAAAAACAAAGGATCGCCTTTATACAAGCAACACATATAAATGTTTGATTTTTAAATACAATTTTAACACACAAAGTTACTAATAAAAATATGAAGCTAACTGTTAGTATGGGTGAACACAATTTTAAATACGGGGAAATAAGATTTTGACGAATATCATGAAGTCTATTTCTCATACGGCAGCTAACGGTTAGCAGGATCCAGATCCTGCTAACTGTCAGCTGCCGTGCGTCCATACGAGAAGATTCCAATCTGGATACCAAGAATATGATGATCGAATCACTAGCCAATAAGAAACTGGAAATTGTAAACGTATGCATGTGATTGGTTGATGATAAAAACGCGTTCAACTTGCTAACTGATAGCGCTTGCTAACCGTTAGTAGTATCCAGATACAGATGTGTATAAGAGACAGGTAAATGAGGGGTTCTACTGTATATTGTAACATTAAGTTATATATTCAATCTAATGTTAAACATAATGTTGTATACCAACTGGCAACATTTTGCTTACTTAATCAGACGAATTAAACTATAATCGAAAAACAAAGGATCGCCTTTATACAAGCAACACATATAAATGTTTGATTTTTAAATACAATTTTAACACACAAAGTTACTAATAAAAATATGAAGCTAACTGTTAGTATGGGTGAACACAATTTTAAATACGGGGAAATAAGATTTTGACGAATATCATGAAGTCTATTTCTCATACGGCAGCTAACGGTTAGCAGGATCCAGATCCTGCTAACTGTCAGCTGCCGTGCGTCCATACGAGAAGATTCCAATCTGGATACCAAGAATATGATGATCGAATCACTAGCCAATAAGAAACTGGAAATTGTAAACGTATGCATGTGATTGGTTGATGATAAAAACGCGTTCAACTTGCTAACTGATAGCGCTTGCTAACCGTTAGTAGTATCCAGATACAGATGTGTATAAGAGACAGGTAAATGAGGGGTTCTACTGTATATTGTAACATTAAGTTATATATTCAATCTAATGTTAAACATAATGTTGTATACCAACTGGCAACATTTTGCTTACTTAATCAGACGAATTAAACTATAATCGAAAAACAAAGGATCGCCTTTATACAAGCAACACATATAAATGTTTGATTTTTAAATACAATTTTAACACACAAAGTTACTAATAAAAATATGAAGCTAACTGTTAGTATGGGTGAACACAATTTTAAATACGGGGAAATAAGATTTTGACGAATATCATGAAGTCTATTTCTCATACGGCAGCTAACGGTTAGCAGGATCCAGATCCTGCTAACTGTCAGCTGCCGTGCGTCCATACGAGAAGATTCCAATCTGGATACCAAGAATATGATGATCGAATCACTAGCCAATAAGAAACTGGAAATTGTAAACGTATGCATGTGATTGGTTGATGATAAAAACGCGTTCAACTTGCTAACTGATAGCGCTTGCTAACCGTTAGTAGTATCCAGATACAGATGTGTATAAGAGACAGGTAAATGAGGGGTTCTACTGTATATTGTAACATTAAGTTATATATTCAATCTAATGTTAAACATAATGTTGTATACCAACTGGCAACATTTTGCTTACTTAATCAGACGAATTAAACTATAATCGAAAAACAAAGGATCGCCTTTATACAAGCAACACATATAAATGTTTGATTTTTAAATACAATTTTAACACACAAAGTTACTAATAAAAATATGAAGCTAACTGTTAGTATGGGTGAACACAATTTTAAATACGGGGAAATAAGATTTTGACATGTGTATAAAAGACAGGCCTTGCTCACAATATATTGCCATATATATATATATAAATCATCAAAGGTACATATACAGGGTTTAATAAGGACATGATGGAACATCGTAGGCTACCCTGTAGCTTTTCAACGAATAAAGTCCTATGAAAAACATATATATACATATATATAATGACATAAATAACTCACCTGAAAACCCAATAAGACAAATCAAAAGTTCACCTTCAGAAAGTTTTATGCTGAAAACAAAATACTGTACTCTATATATTTGAATAAACGCCAAGGGGCGTTTATTGTTTGAGAAGGGTTTTTGACAGGGATTACGAGGGAGGCGTATGTTTGAGGGAGCTGTTTATTTTTATAAGATTTGATGTTATATTATGTATAGTACATAGTGCTTTGATCGATACATTACTTTTGTACGTTCGGTACAGCTCCATGACGCTGAAACTCCCATCAAGTCCTCGATCCTACCAACTCTATTACCTAAACTGAGAAGGGTCAAATAGACCGAAACCGTTTTCAAGGTAATCACAACTTTAAGTTATATTATTAAACCCTAGTACCTCCTTTCATATTACTTGCAGCATCATGAGGCTATAACGAACGTACAAAAGTAATGTTTATTTTTGTTTTGGTGAAAAAAATTAATGGTTCAGGGCATTATTCGAGGGAGGTACTTATTCTAAATGATGATCTAGAGGTGGGCATTTATTTTGGGGAGAATTTATTAAAAGTATATTTATTAAAATTATATTATTAAACCCTAGTACCTCCTTTCATATTACTTGCAGCGTCATGAGGCTGTACCGAATGTACAAAAGTAATGTTTATTTTTGTTTTGGTGAAGAAAATAAATGGTTCAGGTGTTTATGCAAGGGAGGTACTTATTCCAAATGATGATCTACAGGTGAGCATTTATTTTAGGGAGAATCTATTAAAAATGGGGTGTTTATTCGAATAAATATAGCATGCAACTCTATAGTCACGTACCTACCGTACAAAGATTCGTCCACACTCTTGGTATAGTTCTGTTTTTCATTCATTTATTTTTTCACTCGGGTGCATTAAAACTTTGTTGATGCGCTATACCAAGTCAAACACTACGTATTGTAAGATGACATATCACGTCCATATATGGTCAAATCATGGATATCATAAAACTTAATAAAAGTACATAGCATTGTCTTCTATTTTTTAAAGAAATTTGAGTAGTTTTCCATTACATTTCCCCACATAAAAATATGCAAAAACCCACATATATTCATAAAATTACAAAAAGAAATTCATTCATCTTTGCAAATTTTCAATTTCTTCAACTTTCACCTATTTTTTATATATTTTATTTTCATGTTTTATATATATTTAATTTATTTAAGCAGGTAGCATGCAGGCTTTTTTAAATTGTCATAATAGCATTATATTGTAACATTAAGTTATATATTCAATCTAATGTTATTAAAACATAATGTTGTATACCAACTGGCAACATTTTGCTTACTTAATCAGACAAATTAAACTATAATCGAAAAACAAAGGATCGCCTTTATACGAGCAACACATATAAATGTTTGATTTTTAAATCATGTTCGTCTTATGTGCGGATCGTTCGTAACACACAAAGTTACTAATAAAATGAAGCTAACTGTTAGTATGGGTGAACACAATTTTAAATACGGGGAAATAAGATTTTGACGAATATCATGAAGTATATTTCTCATCGGCAGCTAACGGTTAGCAGGATCCAGATCCTGCTAACCGTCAGCTGCCGTGCGTCCATACGAGAAGATTCCAATCTGGATACCAAGAATATGATGATCGAATCACTAGCCAATAAGAAACTGGAAATTGTAAACGCGTATGTGTGATTGGTTGATGATAAAAACGCGCTCAACTTGCTAACTGATAGCGCTTGCTAACCGTTAGTAGTATCCGGATACTGCTAATGGTTAGCGCTAACCGATCATGTGTTCTCACACAGGTGCTAACAGTTAGCGCTAACGGTTAGCTCCCGATCCGGATACTAGGTCTCTTGTGAGATCCAGACTAAAGTCCATAAAATGTTATTATTTGGAAGATAATCCCTATATTTGGCTATGTTTTTAGCCACCTAGATGCAATATCAATATCATTAAGAGAAGCAAAAATTAGGAATTCTGACGGTAAAACGTGGTCATCTGATATGCACGACATAAAAAAAACGTTCAAAAATCTTCTCAAACTGGGGTCGTCTTATACGTGGATCGCCTTATACACGAGCATATACAGTATTTCATTTGAGGACGTTTACCACATTCTATTTACACAATACACACAAATTGAATGAATTCGTTTATAAGCATAATGTGCTATTAATTACGGACAAAACCTTCTACCCCTCCCCATCTCCTTGTTGTTTTTGTCGTCACCACATATATAAAGTTCTACACTGCATATACAGTAGGTACTTATCAGTGTAGAGTGTTAGGATTTTTGCAGGAATCTTTTAGTAGGTTGCCTCAAGAAAGTAAAACTTAATGATGGTCAAAACCTGAATGAGGAAAGGTACAGAAACCTTAAAAAAAAATATGGTAAGATGTCATTCCAGACTTGTTTAAGTCCCAGGCATGGACAACTTGCAAACACCAAACTCAAATCTCAATTTGGGATCATGAACACTAGTACTGCACTTCAGTTTCCTTAAACTCCATCTCCATCTATGAAAGTATGGAGAGAGATAATTCCTTAACTTCAAGTACTGTGTCCCAGTTTATGTAACCACTATGTATTGCAAAAAGGCTTACTTTGTTGATTTCCAGTTCGAAGCTCCAACTCTTTTAAGACCATATGATGTGGAAGCGTAAGACGAGCATGGGATGGGATCACTTTGTCTCTAACACGCGTCAAGGAACCATGCACTGGACATTCCCCTACATGGCTCTTTCCACAGTCTTCACACCCTGAGAAAAGAAAAAAAAATGTTTTAATACATCAACATGTAAGCCTATAGCCCGGGGGTGCAAATGAATTCCCTCTTTTCTTAGAAATGCCCTTTCAAATTAGTAAAAATACCATTTGTATGAAAGTAGTTAAAAGCTAACGCCAAACATTTGAAACTGGGCATTTTTTGGTGGTGTTATCGTTAAATCTTCCCCAACCATGGTGGGGCTGAAGTGGGTGCGGACTCAAAATGTTTTTTCGTAAAATTTAGAAATTCTAAGACATAACATATGAGGTACAGTAGTTATTCAGTCTCAGGATCCTATACTCATTTACCATTCCAAACATTATTAAATACTGCTGCCTTTTCCAATTAATTCATATTTTCATTTATCAAATATTCTAAGAATTACCAACTATTTTGCATTGCCATCTTCCTGAAGTGAAGTAAGTATTTCTTTGGGTTGTGGTTACTTTTCAGACAATTTTTCGCAAATCTGAGGTATTGATTGGTGGAGCCAACTTAACCCTAACCTTTAACTTTCACTTTATGCACTATATCGGAAAAATAAGTTAACCATTTCCTATTTCTTTTGCTTCTCTAAGGTAAGCGATTATATTTCTATGAGTTTATTTCCAAATTTCGGTTTAATAATAATAATTTGATTGTTGGTTGAAGTTGAACAATATCTTCATAATGAATAAGTAGCCGAAACAACAAAATTCTCTATCACTGGAATTTCGTCACTAGTATCACATTCCTCTTACTTTATCAAGCAACCTAATTATTCAGGTCATGTAGAATATTTAACCTGTAACCTAGAATAATTTCCAAAGCATTATTAGGGTGAATGCAAAGAGCTCTATATTCCTTTAATACATTATTATGCCAGATAACTGTACAAATATAAAACAAATGTTTACTTACACAAGGGATCTTTGGCCATTGCCTACTACAAGCCAGTAGAGTTCCGTCTGGAGGTAAAAAATAAACAGATGAGGTTGTCTTAATCTTAATATAAAAAAAAATACAGGAAATGATTAATTTTTAATTCTCAATTAAATTCAGTCAAATAATCCTTATAAAATATACATTGTATTATAAATGTACCATAAAAACGAATGATTGTTTGTTATCTGTTATTGTTTCTAGCGAAATAATCCCAATTTAATTAATTAATCAAATAAAATGACAATGATAAAATCAAAATGATTATGTTCTATTTTCATATAATAGGCATATTAGACACAATAGAATTTAGATTTCTGTACACATTCAAAAATATTTTGATACTAATCATTAGCTCCATCATTTTGAACTAAGTTTAATATAATTTGGTTCTTCTTCTTCTTCTATTATTAATGGATAAACTTCAATGCTGAAGGCTTTTCCATCTAGCCCAATATGATTTACAACCAGTGCACTAAAGTTTAGGATGTGTGGCATTTCTTTTTAATTTATTAATTTTTTATTTTAAAACAATTTTTAAATTTTAAAAAATTAATTTAAAATGAAGTATTTGCATATTTTCCGTAACCCAGGATGGGACTCTTTTAGGTACTATCCTCCGGGTTTGAGGGAACCAGGAACTCATCAAGGGTAGGGACGTTCACTTCCCTATATAGACCACACTTTGCCTACTATAACGCATGTCTATTGATTCCCCTTTCTACCAGCTGCAGTAAACTAACAAAACTACATAACCTAGGACATTACTCAATTTCAGGCTGAGGCAGTCTTAATTTATATCTATCTGTTTTCGTAATTATAGTTCGTGCTCGATTTCAAGACGACTTTTTAGGACCTCCAAATTTTAGATGCTCTCATGTGTGGTCGGCATTTAGAATTTTGGATTTGTGTTAAAAGATTGAAGATTGTTATAATACTGTTACTGTTCATTTATAATGCACCTTTCCTTTAGGGTTCAAAGCACAAGCCAAGATTTCTCCAAAAAAAGACAACAAAAGACCCAGATAGAAAAGAAAAATAAGATAAGTGAATTAGGCAAAAAGGGAAGGGTTGGAGTCAAACTGAACAGATACATGGTTACTGAGTCTGTCAGACTGACTAATGAATTATGGGTTAGTTTTATGCAAGAGAAAAACTATAGCATATACAGGGATCGAACCTATAACAAGACAAGCAAGTTACAGTATATACAAATTGACTCCATGTAATTAACTTTGAAACTCAAAAACCATTTTAAAACTAAACTTTCTACATTTTTTTTTTCAATCATATATTTTGAAAGACAAAATACAAATCTAAAGTCTCAGAAATCAATGTTATATTGACAGATGTGGAGACATCTTTTAGGTACAGACGATGAAACTCGGAGGTCGATGTGAACAGAATCAATCACACACACTACTCATGTTCAGAATGTTTGAACTTAAAAACTTAAAATATGTGTTTTTTAATCTTATTCTGTGCTGCAATATTACAAATGTTTCCTCCAACTAAAAAATTGATTTGCAATTGGAAAGAAGAAATATCTGCTATGTGATCACTGGAGGATACACCTAGCCAACACAGACCATATCGCTACGATGCATGCTTGCATTTAATTTTAGAATGTAGTACTGTATATATATAACCATGCTGATTCTTATGCAATCAACATCGAAAATTATGATATAACTCCCTACACGCAGAGTCTACTTTTAAAAAGCTTTAGATTCCACGGCATGATATTTTATGGGATCAAAAAAAGTATATTTCTGAAAATTAGGAGGAGTTCGCAGCCAGGAAAAAGTTTTGCCAACCCAAATTTGGGCTGCGATCCATAGTTTGAGAACCAGGGTTCTAAAGTAATATAAATGATCAAATACTATACCGAATTCAAATACCAATACCTGGCAAGATCCTAAGCCACAATAATAGGAGTTTACGCTTTGGTCGGGCCGAAGCATCCTCTGCCTGTTGTATCTTTGTATCTGCTTCAACCAGCCTCCAAGTTTAACATATAATTTACTTAACACCTAACATGCCATTGACATGTCAAATTAATTAGAATAAAGCGCCCTTCCCAAGAACAAAAGTAAAGATTGGCGCTGGCATGTCATCAAACCAGAAATATGGAGGAAACCTCTGAATTAAAAAGAAATGAATAAGTAAATAATATATGAGAAAAAAATTGTATTGCCTTGAAAATGAAGCATTAAAAAAGTGAAAATTTGAAATTTACTAAGCACAGGTTGTCTTAAGCAGAGGAAACACATTAATTTAATATAGAATAAAGTCACAGGTTTCTTACAACATGACATATTCATAAAATCTGATATAAAAGCTTGTCGCATTGCAGGTAATTATTAAACTGATATGATTTGTACTTAGCGGCCACAACTTGGCGTGCTTAATTACCTTAAGCACACACACAGGATACAAAGTTGATTCTTAAACAAACTTAGCAATATCTTTAATAGGAACTTTCCTATTAATTACTCAAATACTGATCTTGAAGAAAGACAAGGACAACTCTTTTAACTTTAGTTTCACATTCGCTGCTGCCGAACTATGCAAAGGTGTTTGGTTCCTTGGTTTCTTACTTCTTTAATATAGATATAGTTTTAGGGATTTTGCTTTTCCCCTCCTATACATAGTTCGTGCCTTGTTATGTTGTCTTAAAATGTGGCAATCAAGAATGATAATAACCACCATAAAAATAACGAACTTTGAAACAGGCACTAATAACATAGTCCAAATCTACATCTTACTTTACTTCTTTATACTTTATACTGTACATTATTTTAAAGTATTCTGAATGTGGTACTGTAGGAAGAAGGACTGATAATGCATCATACAGGGTCTCCCTCCACTTAAAGACCACTTTTAAGATCTAGGTCTTCCTAGTCTAAGGCAGTTTTGGTCTTACCGTAAATGCTTGAGGCTTCAGTGCGGCGCTTATTCGAGAGCGGCGCTTATAAAAATATTGGCGTGTCGCTTTCCATGCCTGTTCCCATGTTACCTATTTCACATATTTCCGTAGTTCAGTAAGCCAATCATAGGTCCTATCATCGTAAACAGACATTTATAAAGAAAAGCTGGTGTCTTCTTAGTGTTAGTTATTCATGTTAACACTGTATACACTGTATTTAAAGCCCCTGTTTCATTACACACAAGGTAATATAATTACTCTTGATTAAGTGCCGCGGCGCTTATTCGAGAAAAAAAAATCATGTTTGGTGCGTCGCTTATTCCAGAGTGGCGCTTATTCGAGCATTTACAGTATTATTATTTATTATGAAGATAAAAGATAATGTCCATTTGGAACTGCAGAAAGGTGGTCTTCAATTGGATGTTCTTTAATTAGAGGAAGACCTGTACTTCCATTATACAAAAACAATTAATTTATTATCATTTAATTAATTATTATTATTTAACAATAAAACATAGCAAACAATAGCCATCCATGCCAGTCCCCACTTGTGATGAGTAAGGAAGTAGTCACATTTCAGAAAATGTTTTTCTTGTTAGCAATGAAACATTGAATGAAAAAGAATGGGAAGACTGTTGAGAAAGACTTCGGCTTTCGTTATTTGTATGAGAATGCAGTAAATCTTAAAGCCGGTAGAATATTGTTTAGAGGCCCTACATGCAAGTTAAGTGAGTCATTACCCCATTGAATACAGAGGTCTATACCCACCAACAAGCAGTTAGCTGTGTGCTACAGCAGCTGGGAAAATAACCACTCTACTGTCGATGTTCAATAATGGCAGTCTTTGAATTTGACAATCTTAAGCAAAAAAGAAAAAACAAAACAAAAAACAAAAACAAAAAAAAACCCATGGTTTTTTGTATTTGAAAACTTCATCATAGAAAAGACCATGTAATGTGGTGTATAGAACGTTCTGCACGAGTGTAAAGTTACATTTTAATCAAGCCTGCATTTTCAGAGTCTTTAAGATAACGAGCAAAGTTTTTGTGAGTCGCGCACAACAGTTAAACATCTACAAAAGCTATTTATCACATTAAACATACAGAGTAGTTATTAGTGGCAACTGGAGTACAGTATAATAATCAAAACATTGAGACATCCAGATTTTCAATGGAACACAGTTCAATCAAAACTAATTCAAGCCTACATGGAATATCTGAAAAAAAATAATAATTTTGTTGCGTACCTACCCTGTGCACCCATGCATTGTGGCTTCTGAAGATCTCCGCACTTTACTGGGTATAAAATTCCCAAAGTTCACAGTAGAGGCAAAGGGCAAATGGAGGTAACAACGTAAAACAATTGGAAATAGCTTAGTTAAAAAAGGACAAAATAAATCATGAAAAACCGTGAAAAAAATGAAATGACCTATTATAAGCAAAGGTCGGATTTAATCGATCTCAAACTGATTACATTTTATCAAAAATGGAGAATTCCAGAAATTAATCAAAATAGCACTTCAAATTGTAGAAAAAGTAATAATCGTTTTACTAATTAAAATTAATGTCAGAGATTTAAGTTAATTAATGTCAAAGATTAAAGTTAATTAATATCAAGGAAATTATGTTCTCTCTTTTTATAACTGTTTAAAAAAAGGTGTGTTCCTTTTTTCTAACCTGTGCGATGTCACATTTTTGTCCTGGGTGCGTTTTTTTTTTTGTCTCTCTATGAGATATTCTTTTGAGCAATAAAGTTGTTTTTTTTTTGTCTCTCTATGGGATATTCTTTTGAGCAATAAAGTGACTATTATTACAAGTTAAAATTTTGTAATAATCAATTTTATTAATTAGACTCATTGTCCATCTCACCACGAAATAAAATCTGTTTCACAAATATTGCGGATGAACACTTTCATATAATAATAATAATAATAATAGTAATGATGAAAAAAATAATAGTAATAATACTAATAATAATAATAACAATAATAATAGTAATGAGTAAATTCCAAAAAAAATAAAATAAAATAAAATCGGGTAACTACAGAAACGGATCGAAATGAAAAGACTTTCATTTCGATCCATTTCTGTAGTTACCCAATTTTATGTTATTTTATTTTATTTTATTTTTTGGAATTTACTCATTACTATTATTATTGTTATTATTATTATTATTATTATTATTATTATTATTATTATTATTATTATATCTACCAATCAGCAGCAAGTCCAACTTTCCAAACATAAAGTATTTCCCTGTTTAGGCAGTCGGGAAGTCGGACCAAAAAAAAAATAATAGGCCTACACCAAGTTAAAACATGTCTTTCACAGTCATAGAGTGCCATTTGTAGCCATCCAGTTCCCTATTTAAAAAAAAAAAAAATCTCATTTGGAAGGGTGACACTCCCACCCTAACCCTCTCCCTCCTCAGGCATAAAAGCTCAAGCCCCCCCATCGGACAGCTTAGCCCCCCAGACAGTGTATCCTAGAGCTGCCACTGATGACAGGGATAACAACAAACACAATACCACCATATCAATCACACATCATTTTGCTTAATTACCACAATCTTATTACAGTCCAAGACCAAAAACAAATTCAGAGATGATCACAAAAATTACTGGTATTATGGTAATGGTACAAGAATTACTGGTATTGTTATCAATTACCTTCATACAAGATTTATTTTTATTTATTCATTGTCCAGATGGGTAATATATTTTTTCATTTCTCATCCAACAACATGTGAGTCACATTGACAAGCATACTAGTCAATTATATCATCAATCAATATGCATTAAATATGAATTTAAATCAAATTTGTAATACTAATTACCAGATTCTGTATTAAATATGCTGAATGATTTTCTTAAACATAACTATTTATAATCTGTTCTTTGGCCTTTGAATTTTAATTAAGTTCCTAGATTTTTAAGCAGAACCAAGATATGACAGAATTTCAGATGTCTGTAAAAACACTTTGCAAAATTTTACAGTAAAAAAAACTTAATATTTTCTAGCTGTTTTGAGTAATCCACTACTGTAGCTCCTTGGATAATAAGCCCACCCCCAAAAAATGTT
>NW_022720147.1:85174-118959 GCF_011630105.1 Anneissia japonica | reverse complement strand
TAGTTCGTATCAAAAAAACTCCCTTCAATATCATATATATATATATATATATATATATATGTATATATATATATATATGTATATATATATATATATGTATATATATATATATATATATACCATCCGGCAATCAAGTTCACCCACGAAATTTCTGCTACCAAAGTTGCATTTCTTGACATTGAACTATCGATATCTGGTAATAGTATCTCTACTAGTATCCACTATAAACCAATTGACGCTCATACCTACTTAACGTATAAATCGTCTCACCCCAGTGCATGTAAACAAGGTATTCCATATTCTCAATTATTGCGACTACGAAGAATTTGCAGTGATGACGACGATTTCTCGAATCGAGCAGTAGAGATGATGTCATTTTTCAATCAAAGAGGATACCCCTCATCTGTCACCAACCAGGCTCTTCGTCGTATTACAGGGACCTTCAGGATACCATGTTATTACGGACTCTTTTAGTTGTATTTCTACTAATGTTATCTACGGCATAATTTGTAATAAATGCAACTTGATATACATAGGAGAGACCAAACATCGCATTGCTGATCATTTTACGGAGCACCTTAGATCTATACGCTTACGTATGCCTGGTTTACAAGTAGCTTCTCATTTTTCTCATAATCATAATACTGACGATATACAAATTACTGGTGTTAGTTTATGTAAAGGATCTGATTTCTCTAGGAAAGAATTAGAACAGAGAATCATCTATAAATTAGGTACGTTACATCCTGCTGGCATTAATGTTAGTTTCACTGCTTTTAGATTATGATATGTTATTTACAGCAGATTTTTTATAGGCCTTTATTATATATATTATATTTTATTTCATGTATTTTGCTATATTCCATCCGTATACAGAATAGGCTTACTATCTGTATGACTCATTTTGATGGCTTTTGTTTTAGATCTGATTCAGTTCACGCCCTTTATTGTTCCTTGTATCTCCCTAGCTACTCATTGCTCTATCATACTAGGTCCGCATTGAGTGTATTTTTACTCGCTATTATTTTTTTTTTTTATATATATATATATATATATGCATGGCAGCCATCTTGAAATCCAAGATGGCCGCCAAAATGACCTTGAATAAAATACTGTAGTTTGTATCAAAAAACAGAATTCCAGAGGTTGAGTATGTTTCTGATGTAAAACACGACACTTAGGCCTCCGTTATTAAGATACCATACAATATTTTACCTGTAATGACCTTGAATGACCTTAAATGACCTATTTATGACAATCTGACGGAGTCAAAAATTGTATGATAGTATTTCTTGACCATGAAAACATATTTTTGGACATTAGAATTATAATTTCAACTGGTTTAGAAGCGGAGATATAGATAAATATATTTTTTTCATGGTGGCTATTTTAAATCCAAGATGGCGGCCACTTTTATAAAATATTAGCATTATCTTATAAAGTAATACATGCATTGGTTGCTAAGCATTAAAAACCTTTGTGGCGATCTAAGAAGTTGCAAATTTATTCATAAATATGACATATATTACGATGACATTACGATTTTTTCTCATATTTTTATCTATTTTTTCGGCCATCTTGCATAAAACACATTTCCACATATTTCCCCTACTTGGATTTTTCTAGACTTTTAATACAGTATGTTCAAATAGGGACCTTATAGAAATGCACTGTAGTAAAATAAATTCTGTTGCAATTTTTTCAAACTTTCACTAAATTTTACGCTAATTTTTTTGTACTATTTTATAATTATTGGGAATAGTTCGAAACACAAATTTTAAAAAAAATATCAAAAAAGTGTAACAAATGGTAGGGTTTTCCAGTTCTGTTTTTGAAACAAAAACAGGAACTTTTAATAGTTAAAAAACAGGCTTGTCGTATTATCCTAGGAAAATTGTTCAACACCTACGTAAAGGTCCTACTTACCATGCCTAAAATCATTATTTGATTGGAGAGGGTAAAAACTTTGGAAAGTTTTTGCTCAAAAATATAAGTCTGTTATGTACAAAAAGTGGTTTCAAATAAATACTAAAAAATAATAATAATAATTGTTGACTTATATAGCGCATATACAGTATTGTAGACTAACCTCTATGCGCTTTACATTATTACCCCTTGGTCACGATCAAGAACATGGAATATAACACTTATGCCCCATAATGTTGCAGCTTTAATCAGCGCATGGTTGTGTTTGAACCTACTAGTTACCCACTTGTACTCCTGGGTGGAGAGAGACAACCGTAGATAAATTTAAACACAATTTACAATTTAATTTTATCATTCCTTACTGTAAGTAGATACTTTTGTTGCTGTTAGACATGACATTTTACTTAAATGCTTTTAAAATATTTGTTTCTTAAGTTCATCTCCATCCATGCCTTTTTTTCCATTTTTTGGTGAAATATATGTTTTTTTTATTTTCAGTAGTTATAAATGTTTGTATAAATTATATACTTTTTGATCTGTCTTTTAATGTCATATCGTTATATTTACAAAATTATACCTGTATATTTTGTATTTTTCATTTAATGCATCAGTAAATTTCTCCCAATTCAGTTTTAAACTATGAGAAATAAAGGTTCCTCACGAATAAATAATCTCCCTGCTTAAAATCGTAAAGTAAATTTTACTATAACAAAACATTGAAAGGAAGTTAACATTAAATTTACATCATTTATACAAAATAAATCTAGTTTCATTTTGCTGAATGCATTGCCTATTGAATGCTTTGCCTTACTTGAGGGACAGAAATGACAGTGCTTTTAAAACTAACTTGTATAGAATTTATTCTCTAGCTTTTAGAGAAGCGGTTTGGCGCTGCGGGAACGGTTTGGTTTCCCAACCTATGCAAACATTTGTCTGAAAACATGTTTGTGGGACAAGTGCATATTCATAGCTCTCTTCTGATTGGTCAGTTTTGTTAAGTTTGACACATCAGAAAGGTTCATTCAGATTATTTCATAAAAGTCAAACTATGCACTAATAGATAATTGGTGCATTGTTTGAAATAAGAAAATGACAGTGGGGTCAAATGATGACATCACATTTGACTGCTAATAGACAACAAATCAATACCAGCAAAAAATATACAAAGTTACTAATCATAAATATTTAAAATATGAATAAACAAATGACTCAAAAGCAATAGCCAAGTTTAAATAGAAAAGAAACAGAATAATAAAATATGAGTATGGTGTAACATGATGAAAGCAGGAAAAAAAATAAAATAGAAAACAAACCAATAAACAAATTATTGTTAGTATTAACTAATATTATGAAAGCAAAGAACAACAAATTCTGAATAGGGAATAAAAAAAAAATAAACAATAAGTTACTGACACTGAAACAGAAAAACAATGTTGAGAATAAAACACACAAATAACAAACAAGTGAAATAATCTATGACTATCTTTGAGATATTTTCAGTACTAAATATTAGTGGCATTAACAGTATTACTGAACAGAAAAATAGAAAAATATGTTTAACAAAACATCAATCAATCAATCTATTAATCAATAACTAAATTACTAAATCAACTATGCCAATAAAATTATGCCGTAAGTAAATTCAACCACCAAAAAAAAAACAAAAAAACTAAAAACTAAATATAAAAATGTATCAATATACTAATATAATAATATTAGCACTGTAGTAAGTACTATGTTATAATCAATTAAAATCAAAATCAAAATACTAAATAACCCTTAAAAGCAACAATAGTAAAACAACAAAGACAATACAATTTCTGCTATTCGTAATCATGAAGCCTATAAATTTCATATCAGCAATTGGCTACTGCAGACCACACAGCTCAGCTAAACTGTCCACATGACAGCAATACTTTCGCCAACGCATTCCATCATGTCTTGACTGTAGCTAAGTCAAGGCTCCCACCACCACCAGGACAAGCCATAGCAGATACAAGTATGTTTTATGTACACACCACCCAATACAATATTGATTTTAATACTAAATATGTACAATGATTAATAATTTTGTGTGTCTTTCTCTTTTCCTTGGCAAATCTAGGTCCGTATAGTGAAAAAATCCTAGTAGATCGTTATCTGGCAAGCGTATCCACACGCAAGGGCTGCAGGCAAAATAATTTTTGATAGCTTAATATAACAGAGATAAAATCGGATATTTTCTCACGCTAGAACTACGTCCAAGTCCAAAGTTGAAAGGATATGGCAATACTAATCACCATGTGACTTCCAAAAAACAATTGATAAGAAAATAAAAAAGTAAATATAATGAATTTGTTGGAGTTGGGTTTAGTTTCTGGGAGATTTTTCTAGCAAGAGTTTGGGAGATCTTTTGATTTCCGGAAAACTCCCGCTAGACTTAAGACCCCTGAGAATAGACATAAACCATGGTGTATTGGGGGGGGGGGGGCAATATCATTTCTTTATGCACAAAGCCAAAAGACTGCACTCTCTACCCAAAGCTAAATGATGATCAAAAGAAACACAAAAAGGGTCTTTGACGAAAAACCTGAGAATGGTTAATGAGATAGATTTTTTAATTTTTGAAAACTGGGAACATGATGAAAAAAGGGGTGGATACCCGCCATTTTCTTCCAGTTTTTAAATCTGTATCTCATTAACTGTTCACAAATTTTACATCAAACATCTTTATGTCTTACAAAAAAAATCAGTTCTACAACATATCTAAACAATATTTTCCTCTGGTACCTGGCTTTAAGAATGAAGAATAAATAAAAATAAATAAAATAAACAATTAATCACTACACATTAACAGATACAAAGGCGCAATATTATGAATGGTTAAAAATATCCATGGTTCTAATCTGTTTGAGAATCCTGGGGTGGATCTAGAAGGGGCACTGGAAAAATTCCTCCACCACTGCCATCTTTTATTTTTTAACAGACAAAATACAAAATAGCATACTACACAAGTACTATGTTACAATGTTTCTAAACATAAAATCATTATTGGATACTTAATATTTATCTGTATAATTAAATCACATCTGGTATGAAATTGGTGCCAACTCATTCAAAAAGTTCTAGATACACCATAATTTGATTTTATATTTCTATTAAATACAGCATACTGTATATGAGCCAAACATTGCTCACAGAAAATATTGTAGGTTAATTTTTATGTAATTCAAACACTTGACAGAATCTTTCTTTGTTAAAATGACAATCAATCAATAAGATGGACAAATTCTTTTGTGCAAAAACAGGCATAAGTTCCACAAACCTTTTTCTGCAAAATGTTTTGTTAATAAAGTAAATCCAAAAGAAAAAATCCCAAATCGTCAAGAGGAAACAGAACCGATAAAGAAATCTGAATTAATATACAGTACCTAATGATTTTGTAAAGTCAATCAATTCGATGAGATAGTAGTCTACAAAATGCTTGTAGTCATAAAAATTTTAAAAATTAGAAAGAATTCGAATTTAGAATTCAAATATACTAAGAGATTGAGCTTGACCTTCCGATAATGTAGGTCAAAGGTTAGTGATTTCCCAACTATTATAGTATGTACAGTGGGCCTAATATTAAAATGGGTGGGACCAAAAATTAACTCTCACAATATAGACTCATGAGGGCTCCCTTCATATAAAATTAGCACTTAAAAGAGTTGACATGGATTGATTCTGATTATGTTAGAGATCTATGTACCAAATGGACAATGAGAATTCACTATCACCATGAATTATGACCACGCATGTCTCCCTGTATTTACCAAGTACTATTAAACATTCACCATGCAATACAACCATGCATAGACATGTAGACAACTATATGGAATAATGTGCATTATCACTGTACATGCTACAATGAATTATAACCATAGATTATCACTATGCACTATAACCTCATTATAGCAAATACAAATATACTACAAATTCTGATGACAGTTACATGAAAAATTTGTCTTTTGATGGCTGAGCTTTTTGAGAATGATTAATCCTCAAACTAACTGTGTTTAGTGGACCCTGGGATAAGAAGATGACCTGAATAACACTACCAAGGAGCAGCATCCACCCCATTACAAGTATTAGGCCAAATTAAAAAAATTACTAGTTTCTCACATCCATTTTCTCTGTCTCACCAAATGTTTTTTACAAAATTTATGAAAATCATGGCAAACTCGCATCAGTAAAATTCCTCTCTTGATGGTTGTGGTTGGGGATACCTGGTATGAATCATGTCTAATGCTTCTTTTATTTGCTGTCAATGTGCTTACTTGGTAAAATAAAAGTGAGAAAGTAGTAGCTGTTTCCTATCGACCATCTCGGATTTGCCATCTTGGAGTAAATAAAAAAAAGTGCCTTCATTCTCCTTTTTTCAAAATATTAGTACGAGAAACTACTCCTTTTTTTACTTGACCTAATCTCACATGTTTGTGGGACATGAATAAACTCTTGGCTATTATTAACATGTTCTGATTGGTCAGTTATTAATGAAATAGTAAATAAAGATCTAGTAGCAGCAATTATTATATTTTCAAAATTTACAGTATCTATTAATTCTTCTTTCACATAAAAATTACATAAATTCACCAAATAATAGTAGTTTGACAGTTTCACTTTAAACATAATCTGTTTTAACTAAATCATGTGTACTGGTAGGCTATTATCTCAGACAGGAAAATGAATGGGCTAGGCCAACTATAGTGTAAGTTCAGAATACCAGGGCAGGTACTGTACCCCTACTGTGTATCATGTCCATACCACGATGTAGATGATCATGCTAGCATTTAGCAAAGATATGTGGAATACAAACAATGGGGCGCCCCGTACGGATGGTTCTAAAAAAAATTCTACCAAACTTTTGTTACCAAGTCGTTGCGTTTTTAATTGTCAATTCTCAATTGAAAAATTGTACACCGCGATGCCTTATGGCGACGTACGGCATTGGAGGACGTTGCTGTGCAATAAATTGCAACACATTATACAAACAAGGTCATCATTTATATCGTTTTCCGAAGGATAGAGAAAGGTAAAATATTGCACTGACATTAAACAAAATTTAGCTATATTTTATAAATATATATTAACATTTTAACAAACTGGAATAGACACCCAGACAGTGGCATCGGTGAATACATAACCTCCATGGCGGAGGTAGAAATCATTGCTATTATCCAAATAAAACACAAAACAATTAAGCCTAATCATGGATCAGTAAAAAATAAAAGAACAATATAGCGCAGAATTGTATGGCCGGACGCACTCTAGTGATAAAGTTTTCCTCGATTAGTTTTAAAAGAAGGGCGCCGTGTGCGTCTGGATATACGATATAAGAAAAGGGCGCCCTGTACGTCGGGCCCCAAATATAGAAATCTTGCATTATAAAAAAGAAGGGCGCCGCCTACGTCTGGCCCAATTTCCACCTCATTTTTACTATGCGAGTGCATTATCTTGTATTTCTAGTATCTTTAACTGTAGTAAGCACATAAACTGAACCAACACGAGGCTAAATTACACTAGTCGGAGGCAGTAGACATTTGCCATGGTCTTTTTGCCCAGTTTTTTATACAGTACCAGACTTTCCTCGAGCAAAAGCCCATGGTACGATTTGAATTACTGTAGTAGCTTATTTTAGTTTTACAAATACTCTTGGAAAAAAAAATCAACTATCAAGTTTGAATTAAGCCTGAAAAGTGGGAAAAATTACCTTTTGATTGTAAACAGTATCCCCAGGTAGAAGCTCATCCTCCAAAATTGGATTACAGTAATTATGTTTTCAATGGGGGTAAGCTTATAACAGAGAAACTAGGTAGTAGTTAGGTCATAGGCAAAAGGTTTTGATAATTAAACAATGGACAGGCCAAGAGATTTAGGGTTATACTGATACTAAAGTATCTAATATATGTGAATTTAACACCAAACTGAAACAGAGCCCATAGCAACCCACATCATTTGACCTAGTTTGACCTTTAGAGATGGTTTGATACTGTTTGCAGTTCAGGTTTATGCAGAGACTCAGACCTGTTAGATCAATTGACATGTTTGTAGTTTGTATTTGTGAGAAACTAGGTAAGGATGTCAATTTGTGTCTCGAAAATATTTAGGATGCAGATGGACAAAATATGATGGAACACACACAATATGGTATAACCAGTGCCCTTCCTATTTACTCCCACTGACATGCGAAGGGGAAAATGAGGGGGTAGATAGAGGAATGAGCACGTACAAGGTGATTTTCCAATAGTTAAGTTTTCAGTGGAGGTGGAAGACCTGGGGTACGCAAAATATTTCTGAGGGATTGTCATGGGGGAAGGCTGGGAGTGTGGATGCGCTTCCCTCCTCTCTCCCCCAATGACAGCAAATGAAGGTTGGGTTAACATGCAAAATATGACCATTAAGATTTCATTGGAATAGGGATTTAGTTTTACATTCTCAATTTTTCACAACACCCCCACCCAAAATAAAAACAGCCTACACCCCTGATTGTACGCCTATGCATTCCCAGACTTGGTCTGCAATAATGTGTTATCTTTCATTTCTCTAAACAGTTGGCTTTACCCACCAAACCAGCTTTACTAGCTTTGATGAAGCAATTCAGCATCTACTGTGTAACCTGCAGGAAGAAGAATTTTTTTCTTTTATGTTTTCTTTAATTTTGCTCACGAACAGCTTTGATTTTTTTCTGATAAATTTTTAATAAAAAGGCTGTTAAAACCAGTTTGCTTCAATGCTTCTAATTAATCCAATAAATTAAATAATAAAATAGGAAATGAAAGTGCAGATTTTATTTCCAATGCAAAGAGGACTGCTCAAGGCGTATACTGTAAATTAAAAAAAAAAAAATATTCACTAATATTATTATGACTAGCATTCAGAAGAATTAATAGAAACCAGTAACACTTACTAAAGACTTGAATGCATGCAGACCAACCAATAATATTATACATCAAATTTACCAGCATTTCAAGACACGAAGCTTGCCAACCAGTGGTGGCTCTAGGATAAAAGCTGTCTTACACTGATAGGGAGAGGGGGGTGTCTGAACATTTCTGGTTAGTAGGGTTCAGGGGATAAGTTCTGGTATGATGCAAAGACTAAGCTAAATACAAAAATAAGGCAATTTTGAGCCATTTTTTTAAGCTGTTTTGTCCATTATGCCAAAAGAAGGTCAAGGTCATGGCTGAAGGAAGCTTGACCTGTGCAGCGGGCTACCCTATCAGCAGTGCCACTTCCAGCACCAAAACATAGTATGCATTCGGTGGTGAGGGTTGTCATCTTCTTACAAGACAAGTAGCATATTTAACTAAAAGGGAAATTCCATTGCAAGGTGGACAAACCAATAAAAATTGCAAATTGATAGAATCATGACAATTTTACCATAATATGGTTAGACTAATATCTGAAGTTTACAATATATGCACAAAAAAAAAATTAATTTCCTTGATTTTGAGAGAAAAATCATATCGTAGGTATTCATACAAATTTAATGAAAAATATGCAAAATTATGGATAAAAAAATGGATATTTTATCGGGAAATTTAAAATAACCGTTTAAGCACATTTCGATTATTTTGTCCATGTTGAATTAGAACAACACTTACTCTACTAGTAAAACATTTTGGGAAACTTAATGATTCACTATGAAAAAATAATAATAATAATAATCATCATTTTTGCACACCATCAAACGTTTTTATATAGTTTTTCTTCTCTATCATACTGGATTGATCTAAATTTAACTACTTTTCATACCCAATGCTATGTTTTGTTGGGTCATCCGATGGTACAATAAGATTTGCTTTTTATGCATTACAAATATGTTACGGACGTTACATACCCAATCATTCAGTTTGATGATGTGCAAAAATGATTATTATTTTTTTAATAGCATGCATCCAGTGGTGGAAGACAAGTAGCCTATTTAACTAAAACTAAAAACTAGTCTTTTTTTTTTTAAAGATCTTAGTTTTTAATTATTTTTATTTTACTATTTTTACAGTTGATACAATCTTATTGTCTAACAAGGTAAATTAACATTAATGTATTAGGTAGTCAGATTTATACAATGCTTTATACAGAAACGGTCAAAAAAGTGCTTGAGGTGTGGCCTAATGTAGCTCTTACAATAACTTGCTTCTCCTCTAAGAGTATCTTCGTGTTTGAGCTATTCAGTAAGCCAGTACCAGTTATTTTTGCATCTCTGTTCACAACATTAATAACATACATCATTCAGCAGTAAATACGTTATTTAGTATTGTAAATTTAATTCTGAGTTTAATCTCTTCCTTTCGCTGTAAATTTTAACTTGCTTGATGTAAAGTACCATTTGATTTCTTTTCCCTAGACAATGTCCTAATACTGAACCACTTAATTCTACAGTTGTATCAATCACTGTCTGAAGTCCCTATTTCCTGACCTACACATTCACATTTTGAGGCCTAAGTACAAGTTATATTACAATTTTTAAGTAACAAACAACAACATTATGATAAATTACATTAATTTTAGCTGAATAAAAGGTGTAGCTGCATTATTGTGTTATAGAACAATATAAGAAATAACATTAACAAATCTCAGCACTTTAAAGACTAACTTACTATAACATTTATTTGCTCTAGCTTTCATCCACACAGAATATTGTTACCCTTTAGGGATGTTTTTTTCTGAGATGCTTTATTTACCACTTTCGCATAGGCTTTGATGATTGTAGTACAGTACTCATTATCTCTGATATTATAGATGTTACTTTATATCCTGTTTGTACAGTCTCCAGACCTGATGAAGTCCACTGTGTGGACAAAGGTTAGCGATACTAAATGTTAGAGTTTTTAGTCTTTAAAGTGCTGAGATTTGTTATTTCTTATAATAATAATAATTTAGCTACATAATTTATAATTTATTTTATTTCTATAATTAGTATAAATATTAATTGTTTGTTCACAAGGTGATGGTGTGCCCTACCCACAAGGTGATAAACCCAACCTACTTGCCAAAAGACCAAGATATCTATAGTAAAACTGGAGACACTCTGTACCGGCGGCCGCTGACCAATGTGATTTGGTGTAGACTACAAGCGATGAGGTGTGCGTGACACTATTTGTGAAGACCACAAAGCGATAAATTGAGTGAAACTAATCGTTTCCTAGGATGAATTGATAAGACGTACACCAGCAATCGCATTGCCAAGGGCCAACAGAGCAGGAGTAGGTTTATCAACCGAGGGCAATACTGGCACATTATATGCCCAGATTAAGGTGTCAAATCCATACTGTAGAGATTTATTTTGACCAAGGTTGGGCAATTTTTTTTCCGTCCTCTTTGTTGTATCTGATTTTATTTCCTATCAAATGATTTTTGTTGTTTTCTACCAATTTTAAACTTAAACTAAATATATGCCAGATAAAATTTATCTTAATCTATTTTTTACTCGCCATGCAAACATGGAAAAATATTTAATTATTTATTATCGTTGATTAAAAGTGGTTTTAAAGAAATAGATTAATCATCCTGAAAGTAATATCATATTTCCAGCTATGTTTGGAAAATGTAACAGATCAGCTTCAATCAATCAAAATTAATTATTTACATTTCCTATGAGAGAGGCGAAACACATCGGTATTCAGTGCAAGCCCATATCAGATATTCAGTGATGATACAGTATCTTTATGTTAGAGTGTACTATACATTGTGATAAATTATGCAGCAAACTTTATTCGCATTTATCTGTGTGCAGTATTAAATACATAGTCATCTTCGCACAATGATATTCAATCAGATTAGTTCTATAACATCTAATTTGTTGAGTTACAAGTAACTGTATTTACATGTGTAATTATACACACTGGAATCTTGCAAAAGCTGAATATTAAATATCTTTTTATTATACAAAATTGTATTTGTTCATTACACTATTAAAATACAATATACAATCTGCTATCTTTGGAAATTAATCATAAATTAATTTAATAGAATAAAAAGATTTTTGAAAAATTAATAATTCTAATATTAATAAAATAAATTTAATAATACAAAATATATGATAAATATTAAACCCAGCACAAATGTTGTAATGTTTAGGCAAGCAATGAGTTGAGAAAGGAGCTGATATATGCTAGCACACTTGACAATCCATTGTGCAACATCACTGTAATATTACTGCATTATGCAAAGAAATAAATAAAATAAAATTGAATTGAATAAACTTTTGAAAATAAAAACAATTTAACAATTTACAAAATGTGTACAAGGCCTAGTTTACTACTGCTACCAATGAAGATGCATTCCTTCTAAACTATCATTTCCACTTTGTTAGCTGTTGTAATAGAATATTATCTATCTAAATTCCAGCATGATTTTGCAACTGAAAATAAATCTGTCACGAAGTAGACTAATTACTAAAGCAGTAATTTTGCCTCAAATTTTATCAGTTTTATTTTTATTACTTTTATTTATATAATGCACAGAACACACATACACTGCATTATTAAATTAATTAAATTTATGAACACTGATAACAATTGCTTCATGAGTTGGAACAATCAATCCGATGATGACAGATTGTGAGGGCAGTGTAGATGGATCGTGCAGGATGTGAGGAATAGGCAGAGACGATCAAGATCATGCAAGCTGCGATGAATCAAAAATGCGAAACTTAATCTCAACTACATTATCCTTTATTCAGGTTGATAATTTAAAATATATATGCAGCTCTTTTCTTTGATAATTTTTTGATTGGAATTAGTGTTAAATAGGATTTTTGCTGGACTACTACTATACTTTATATCATATTAGAAGAAAGCATACAGTAAAGGCAACATTTTATTTAACTAGAAAACCACAACATATTACTGTATATTATATAAATACATCTATTAAACAATTATCTTTCTTATTATTACCATGATTATGATAATTTTTTGTTCTTTACATCTATCCTTAATATATAAAGCATTTCAGTTAATGGAATTCGCATACTGTAAGAGTTAAGTTAGCCTTTACAACTATGGGAACAATTACCAATAGAAATTCAAAATTATCAATCAATTTCATTAAGTCTGCTCTTACAAAACATCTTCTTTCAATGTATTAATTAACTAATTTCTATTTAAATTTTTAGTATCTAAGTTTAAATTTTTTATTTTCATTTTGTTTATTCTCGCATCCTGGCTGAATTTTTTATGAATCATTTCTTTTATGCCGAATAAATATTATTATTATTATTAAATACACATAGTAAAATACTTTTAATTAATTTTCATGTAGAAACATATAGCGCCAAAAAATTAGACCAGTTTAGACTTCATTCAAATATCAATTGAAATGCACTGCATACATAAACACATAAAAACTAATGAAATTAATCCTACCTAAACCACGAAAATTAAACAAGTAAACAGCCTACGTTGGAAAACCAGTCATCTTATCACCATACGCCTACAATTTAACATGCATATGCCAACCTGCACTAAATTCACAAATGCTTAAAGTAATGCTGGCATCTAGACTTCCCTTTCCAACAACATCTATTACAGTATATTACAAATAAACAATAAACAAAAGGCAAAAAAAAAAGTTTGTTAAAGGACCCAGTACAATTCGTAGTGGTATCCCTGTACTGTATAGCAATAAACTATTAATAAAAATTACTTTGTAAAAACTGTGAATTTTCTATACCATCCTGTCTTTCAGCACTACAAACGAGAGCTAAATTTAGGGTAAATTATTAACCAAGTCGGTAGAAAAGCATGACAGGCATGAGTAAAAACAACTTTCATTGAAACCAGATTAAATCATTTGATCAGAATGAAGTAGACAGTAATAATATTACACGAATAATTTGGCTTAGTATCTGAAGCATAATTTATCAGTTTAAAAAGTACTTTAAGGTTATGTTCAAATACTAGAACATTTAGTATAAAATAATTTAGAAAAAGAAATTGAGAAACCAAAATGCACAAAACTAGAAACTGCTGAATTGGGTGAATAGCTATGTATAAAGATGTCTAGTGAAGACTGACAATTTTCTTAAAGGTAGTGGCTATCGTTACACCAGTCTGAAACAAATGCTAACTGTCCTAAAATCAATCCATACATATAATACTGTACCTTCAATCACAAATAAGAATTCATTTAACACTGGTGTATCCATACCTACTTTTTTAAACTTCAAATATATGTAGTTTAATTGTAAATTTTAAAGTCTCAAAAAAAATTAATTCAGCCACTGGATATTCAAATTTGTTTATATTACCAATATCTGGTCATAGTTAATTGGTGTTTGTGTTTTAATTGTTTGTAGGCCTATTGTGTCTATGTAAAATGTTAATAATGTTTTAATACTAAATCTAAAAAAATGACATTGTAAACAATTTATTGTTTATTTCATTTCACTGTCAACATATCGCTCTATTACATAGTTTACATTAATGTTGAGGTTACGAATTTGCTTGCCTTTGTTTTTATTTTTTCATCCTTCTTTCATCGCGTACTTCCTTTATTAATGATGATAGCTTGTGTGAAGCCTCTTCCCTTCTACTGCTACAGTATTGTAATATACTTCATGCTATTTCTATACAAATGATTGATTAAATTCTTACAGTTTCTAATCGGCAGTCTACTTTGTGGGCAAAAAAATCTAATTCTCTACCTTTTCTCATTGTTAGTATATATCAGAAACTAAACGGATTTCCACATTCACTATAGTCTCGTTATGACAACAAAAAAAATCTGTAAAACCACCAAGCATCATTGTGTGGTTTATTTTATTAGTTACAGATTCACTTTACCTGCAAATCATAAACTTACTAAACCTGCATTACACAATTCATGGAAATATGATCAAGATCACATTAAAATTTCTAGACAATTAATCGAAAATCTTCACCCTAAATATTCAATCAATCAAACTATGTGCATTATATTCTCTTTTTTTTTATTTAAAAATAATATATAATGCCATTTTATATTAAAGGGGCATGAATCCATCTCAGAGAATTGCTCACAGCACCATTTCTACTTGCAGAGGGCAGTCTTTATGCATTAAAAAATTTTTTTTTTTAATTAATTTTTTTCTGGGAATCAGGGAAGATAAGGCAAGATGCTATTGTATAGGACTGCTTTTAAGAATTCCAACTAGCCTGTGAATGATCAAATATATTCACATAAATTCAAGGAATAAAAAATGGTCAAATATATACTGTATAGGTATACTAGCAATATATAGCAAATGTAGACTGCATTATATAAAGAATGCGACAACTGTGACTGTACAAAGAGACAACTATCACTAAAACTTAAGTGATAATCTCTTTCAAAAGACAAATATACTCATAATGTTCTACAGGCTTTGGCAGTAGAGTTGTTGTGTCTACTGCCCTCAGGCAGTAGACACTTTGCTATCCTGGTCAATCCGGAAGCGTAAAGTTGACATTGTGAGCGTGAGTTGACATTCACGAAAGTGTGAAGTAAGAATCCGGAAGTGTAAAGTTGACATTATGTCACATTCCTGATGTGTGATATGACGTAATTTTACTACTCTACTACCCGTAAACTCGGTCGTGTGTGGTACGATGCATTGCTAACCAATTCGTCATTATCTATCAGGCGCACAGTTCCGAAAGTTGGAAGTTAAAATTAAATCGAGTAGAAGTGGTTAAACAGGTCTACAGTTGAACTCAGGTCGAGACTGTTTTGCTTGTGGTTTTTCCCGTTGTTTTTTCTACCCCAACTCGGTGGTTTTGGAGTTGCAACAAAAACGATTATTAATAATACTATAATTTCATTAGTCACTTTCGACATCACCATTTCTATTAAAGTTGGTAGTAGACACATGCTCCCGCTAGGAGCCTATGTTTTTGTTCTTGAAGCTTAATAGTACCGTAAAAGGCAAGCATCTAAACTACTGTGTTAAGTCCATTCCAATAACTGGCTAGACACAATTAAAGTGTAATTGATTGATAATTGTGTCTAAATAGGTTGGGTAAATTTTAGGTTGCTTCTTCATAAACAAGACAAAATCAAGTGTACACAAGTTTTACCATCAAGAGGGACCTTCCAATCAAATCAAATCTACAGTGTGCACACGATTACATAAAATTTGATGTCATTAATCAATTAACATGCACATTAATTCTATTCTGCTTAATATTTTGGATTGTTCAATGTATTTTCAATTAAAATTTTTATGACTGCATTTCAACATAAGCTATACAAAAGTAAACAGTATAGAGACATCTTCTAATTATTGATGCGTAATAGACCAATTCGGTGATGTTTGTTTACTGCCGGTCACGTGACGTACGGTGGGTATACAGGTAACCATGGAAAACATTACAGTGCAATCAATGTAAAAGTATAGGAAAAGGTAGGCCTAATGTTATGGTTTCTAAAAGTAAAACAACCACCCACTGTTAACGTGAGAAATAAATAGCAAGGAAAGGCAATACAATTGTTCCAAATAGTGTTTATTTACTTTCTAGCTTTCTCCTTGCATTGTATGCCTTGAAAATTATGTGATTCATCGTAAACCTTAGCTAGCCTAGAAATCGTAACATAGTTTACGTGTCGAAGACTCTCATGCCTCAACCGCTGCACTAAACGTTTCTAAAGTATTTTGTATTGTAATGAACACAATAAAACAAAAATCAAAGATATCATTTCTTTTACTACAACTGCAACACCCTTCTGTAATTTTAATAAATAATCAGTAAATATATACTGTATTTTAACCAGGGAGGTACCCACTTACTCTACTAGGTGGAGAGAGCAAAACGTAGGTAAAGTGTCTTGTCTAAGGTCACATGCAAAATGAACAGGTGAGGGTTCGAACATACAACTTGAGGTTGAGAAACAGTACCATAAGCAATTGAGGGTTTGTACAGTATATTAAAATACAGTGCATCCTCAAATTTGAGACCCTCTAATTCGACACCACTTCCCAAAGCCCCAAATAACAATCTTCAACCTTTTAACACAAAGCTAGCCCTCTAATTGGAGTCCAATCCCGAGACCACCCCAAATTTTCTGGTCCCAAGGATAGTCTCGAATTGGAGGCAAACTGTACATACGACATTATGAGAGTGGCTTCAGCAGTTAAAAAACAAACTATGATTAACTAGGTAGAATGCTGGCCTTGTATGGGCAATATACGAGTCAAGACTGACTCTACTTGAGGAAGCAAATAAAAAAAGGGGCTGAGGTGCAACATGAGTTTCAACATGTCAAAAAAGTGAACTGAATGCAAATTTGCAATATAAACCACAGAAATGAATTTTGATGGTGACATCAACCATTAGCTATTTGAAACTGAATGATAATGATGATAAGAGTCTATGACAGCAACTGACCATCTGGTCAATAATGGCACAAATGGACTTTTCGTTATTCAGTCGTGACCAACCAAACCCAACCCATGCCAGAATGGGTTGGTTCAGTCCAACCCATGCTAGCATGGATTAATTACGGATTAATTGATTGATTAATGGACCACAGAAACAGAACTAAATGATAGCGTTATGATATGGACCTGTGGAAAAGAACTGTACGGCAATCGTGCCATAATATATCATAAGCCAGTGGAAAAGAACTGGCAGGAAGTTGTGTGCAGCCAGAATCACTTGTTCCGAGCAATACCTGGAAAACTTTTTTAATGTAAAAGTGAGAACTCAAATGGTGAGTGAACACAAAGACCAGAGAATTTAGATGCTTTATGAAACACAGATATTATAATTTATCGTCAGTCTTCAATCATTTAATGATAAACTAAGCTGAACTTGCCTAAGTCAAATCCAAAATGGCATTGAAAAATTGTTGAACTTAGAAAAAATTTGACTTACAGATTGTTAATTAATGGAAAACACTTCGGCATGTAAAATAAGATCGTCTTAGAAATTATTCAAGTTAGTCAAAGTCAACTTAAGCAAATTTACTGTACTGTTAACAAATGCATAAAGTTAATCTGGTTATCGGGTTAAAAAAATAGAAAACTAAGTAAAATAGGTGAAACTTACCAATGTTTCATGAACTAGATACTTATTCTCAAGTAAGCATTCATATCATTTTTTAAAAATGGCAACTACTTTACAGACTTGCTTTTCTTACGATACCCAGTGATTCTATCTCATCATACACTTTTTAATTTAAATGTACCAGTACATTTAAATATGACATGTCATAACAACAGAAAAAAATATCTTTCATGTTAAAGGTAATGAGGTTTACCTATAGAATATTGAGAGAATACATTAGTATTTCCAATCAGTATTACTCTGGGTATGCTCTGGGTATTCTCTGTGTATCTGGTATGCTCTAATATATTTTCTGTATATGCTCTATCTCATGATGAAAAAAACACCAAAATATAATTATAATACTATGACAGTAGCACCATTAAGATTTTTGACTGGCAATGAATCAGCATAAAAGTAGCCACTAAACTTGGTCTAAATACATCCAGTCTGGCAAGGATTGATATTTTGTAAAAAAATAAAAAAGAACAAAGCCGGTCAAAAAACTGGAAAAAGACTAGGCTAGCAACACTGACAGGCGGAAACATTACCTGGGCGCTAAAGTAAGAAGTTAAAACTTCAATGTGAAACAAGTTTTAAATATATTTGAGTGAAAGCATACCATTTCAGTATTAAACCAGTATGAAAACTGTATTAGGAGGTCTGTTGTCTAGTATATTAAATTCTATTTTTAAAGGATTTTGGTAAGTGGATTCCTGATGATACAGTAAAATTAAAGCAATAATGTGGAAACTAAGTAACTAGTATCCTCTTTACCCTGCCAAGCCAGCTGTAACACTGAAAGTAATATGTGACACAGAAGGAAATTTCCATTTACACTGAAGACGAAAATATACGGGATATTATATCTGGGATCTCACTCATTTACTGTACAGAAACACCGGCGTTTAAAATGTAAAACTACACAAAAAAGTCTTTTTCATGACCGTTGCTCTCAAAGTTCAAATCGTTAAGTTGCAAAAAGATGACTATAGAGTACCACAGTCGTGTCGTCACGACGCCAGTTGGCGCCCTCTGTTGTCAACAGACTTGGTCAGCATTCATTACGCCTGAATGACTTCATAGGCTTTCTGGAATAGGCATTTTAAAATCTATTATTTTACCATCAAAATTTACTTTTAAAAAAAAGATCGCATTATTTTAGTTATCGAACACACAATCATCAATTAAAATTTACAAAGAAAAAATAAGATACAACATCTAAATAATTACGTTAGAAATTGGGATCAATGGTTTGTCAGTGGAGAAAATGGCGTCCGGTTGAACGCATTTTGCAACGATAGCAACGGAGTAGTATCACGTGGTATTGTGACGTAACACTAGTACTCTAATACTATTATAGTAATGAAATATTTACATCAATAAAGAAACAAGTAGAGTAAATATTTGGAGGAATATAGGCATAATTATTATTCACCACCAAAATTATATGGAAATAAATGAAGATTTTAATGTAAAATATTGTAATTCCTTATTTGTAATATGGGAGAAGTCTGATGCTCATCCTTTTATTTTAATCCAAAAAAAAAAAAATACTAGGAAGACCATTGCAAAATCCAAATTTGACAAGCAAAAAAAAAACAACACCACTATTTTGGACTTGTTCTTATCAACATTGGATTTTTTTTATGGTAGAGTTCCATTTCTTTTTTTATAGACCAGCCACCTTTCCTATTTATTCTATGACTTGTCACCAATGACAATTGTTAAAAAATACTAAATGCTTATGACCTCAATCCTTAAATGCCAAAAAATGTCACTCTAGAATTTTTTACATATACAGGTACTTTCAAAAAGGCCCTTCTTAAAAAAAAGGTTTCATTCAAACCCCACCCCTCCCTGGCAAGGGGCCTGATTTCCTTCAAATAAAAATATTTCAGTATTATTGCATTTATTTTCATTTTAATTGGTGCAATTAATGACTTATATTGAATGTAAAAAGGGGTGTGTACAGCATCAGTCTAAACTGTACCAGCTGAATATAGTCACATCAATTTATTTTTAGACCAAGTCTTTATTCAGTGAACATACATGATTATCTAATTTTGTATAGTTCCTATATTATTATTAATATTATCGCATTAATTTTCATTTTAATTGATGCAATTAATGACTTACATTACTGGTTGCTCTAGTTTCACGTGCACTCTAAATGTCAAATGAATGTAAAAAGGGTGTGTACAATATCAGCCTTTCTGTACCAGCTGTACATACAGCTGTATATAGTCACATCAATTCATGTTTAGACCTAGCCTTTATTCAGTGAAGCAATAACCACTACCAGTGGCCTACTGTAGGCTAGCCCTAGTTTTATGAGTTCAGTTGACTGTCAAATCATCAGTTCCCATTGTAAGTGTGTTCGGAATATAAAGTGTGTATTCATAGCATTCAAAATACACCATTGTATTAGTATAGGCCTAGTGTGTACGATAAACAATAGTCCATTTATATCATCTTTAACAGACAGGGGTCATTTTGAATCAACTATTTATAATGGGCCACAATTACTGATAAAATTTCTCGGATACCACATCATTTCACGCATGCATACAGAAGAGGGACCAGCCCAGATCATCGCCAGCGACGGTCCAGGGTCGCTGGTTGGAAGCATAGGATGAGATGGTGTCAATTTTAACCTGGTTATTTCACACTAATCCAATATTATTTATGAGACACGAAAAATTGCATACACACCTCTGTAACTGCCTCTCTTCTAATACGACATTTCTATATTCTATCACTTGGCATTTTCTACGAATTTGATGATTTTTAGGTCCGAAGAGGGATGACATTTCTCCCAGATGGGACCGCCCGGCCAATCATTCCAATTCCAATGTTTTGACGAAATGAACTGTGGGCAAGTTAGTACGGTTTTGTCAGATTGAGAGACAGTAAATCGCAAATATAAATATTTTTTATTTAAAATAAGTTGAGAATGAACTTCTTTTGAAATATTTATTTATACCATTACTTAAAGTGAATGCAATATCATTTTGTTTACATTTATAACAACATTTTTATGAACAATAATTAGAAGTAGCCATAGTTTTACCTGTTTGTATAATGCAATCTTCCAAGATGTCCGCCTTCACATGACGGTGGTACTCAAGACAGTTCATGCAAAATTTTCTATTATTTCTGCAAAATGCAAACCGAAAATGCTTCTAGAATTGAAGCAGACAGGATAAGAAGTAAAAGAAACCCAGGATATGCTGACCAAACAGGGAAAAAACTAGCCAATTTTGACAATAATCCTTGCCTTGAGGTCGGTATTGTATGATTCATGAAAGACCAGCAACATGAATATTGATAAATTACGTAACCATCCAATTGTATTGTAATAGTACAGTATTGTATTGTAAAACTGAAGTAGGCCAACCGGTACCCACTGTCGCTAGATACTATAGGCGGTTAGGTAGGCCTCACTGTAGTAGCTAGAGGTAGAAGAGGAGGCGATGGCTGGTCTGGCCTAGCCTTAGATTTAGGCAATGCTTTTTTGGTTATGTTATGGGCCAGGCAAATTGGGTCCTTTTGGTCCAAAGGGTCTTTGATCCGAGGTCCATGGTCGCACGTAGGGTCTTGGTCCAAAAAGTCTTTGGTCCGAAGATCCAAATTTTAGTGACCTGGTTTTCTGGGAATGTAAGTAAGTTATACATTTTTAAATCGTGTATTAATCACCGCCAGTTTTTCCTTATAAAAAAATAGCAAATATTAAAACCACTCATCAAAAAAGGCAGGACAAACAAATAACAAAAGATGATGTATGGTAAGGATGGCCCATTAAGTTTTTCTTTTTTTTAAAAAAAGTAAAACTTATTTCCAATGGTGTCCTGCATAAAACCAATTAAAAAATATGAATGTACCATACAACACTGCTTTCGTGAGTGATTCTTTATTTTACATGATACATTGCGTATTTAAATAAGATCATAAAATGTAAGATCTTTTATATGACCAACGTTTACAATTATTATGTGATCTAGGCCTATACTTTTCTCCATATATATTTTCAGTTTTTCATTCAACAACCAATAATTGTATGCAGTGGTAGTCCCTATCATGTGTTTTTTTCAATCATATTTTTCTCTATATTTGAAATATATTTACTTCGGACCAACAGACCTTCGGATTAAAGACCCTTCGGACCAAAAGAACTAGTGTGCTTTGCCTTTGTTACGGTGAAGAAATGGCACTTTATAAATCACCTTTTTATTTAACAGTAACAATATTTTATTGTTTTTTTCTTATATTCATTAATTAAAGCCATAGTTTAGAAGTTTGTGCATTAGTTTCTCCAGCAATGAATACAATTGACCATGGTGGCTACAACAAGCTTGTTTGCTTTAATACTGAGGGCAGCATTCAGTGGTGAGGTAACCATGCGGCATTTGTTGTATGCTGATTTGAGCAGTAACTTTGTGGCGACAGGTGTATTACCCCAGGGGCGAATATAAACTAAAGACATTCAGACCCCTGGAACTTAAAATTCACCAGATGGTAATGTGCGCCCCACCCCCTGGTTTCAATATAAACATTCCTATGTTATTATTAATATTATCACATTCATTTTAATTTTAATTGATGGAATTAATGACTTTTATTACTGGATACCCTGGTTTCATGTGCACTCTCTAAATGTTAAATTAATGTACAGTAGTACAGTGTTAACTGTACCAGCTGTATATAGTTCCATCAATTTATTTTTAGACCAAGTCTTTAATATTCAGTGAACATACATGATTATTTAATTTTTTTTTATAGTTATATTATTATTAATATTATCGCATTAATTTTCATTTTAATTGATGCAATTAATGACTTACATTACTGGGTGCTCTAGTTTCACGTGCACTCTAAATGTTAAATGAATGTAAAAGGGGTGTGTACATCATTATCCTTAGCTGTACCAGCTGTATGTACAGCTGTATATAGTCACATCATCATCATTTTTAGACCTAGCCTTTATTCAGTGAAGCAAGATACTGTATTTACTCGTCCTTTCGACGGGGAATCCTGGCCCCCCCCCCTCTCGCTGGTGCCACCCGTATTTTCCCCTATTAACTCCAGTCATTTAAACAGCGCTAATGGGAATCCCCTGTTGTTCATCGTATTTATAGGGACGGCCAAAAAAAAAAGGTGATGGGAATTTATCCAGGTACAGTAAGTATCCACTCATAGACTACCAACATTACCATTGATTTGTGTAATTTTTAATGCAAATATTTAAAAATGTCAGCTGAGCTACTGATTCAATACCCTTGGGCCTATGCTCGAGGAAACACTTGTACATGAATAGAGATATAAAGTAGAAATTTGGCTTATACCTAGGGTGGTCTTTTTCATGCACAGATCCATCAGGGGCAGATCCAGAGATGTCCAAAACAGGGGGGGGGGCATCAAGATAATACTACCATAGGGGGTTGGAGGGCATGCTGCCCCAAATTTTTTGCGTTCTGGACACCCGAAAATAAACTCTGAGGTGTTTTGGGTGATCAATTTTTTCTTTCTCTTTCTTTCCTCCTTGTTTTTTTTCTTTACCTTCCAAAATAGGGGGAGGGGCCGCCCCTCAAAGCCCCCAAATTGGGCCCCCCCTGTCCATTATGTGCATGAGACCAACAGCAAACTTCCAATCCATAGGACCATGGTTTTTCCCTGCACCAGCAATGGTAGCACTCTCTACATCACCCTCTATATTACAATTGCGGAATAGTTCGACCTTCACTGACGTTGAGTTTATTTTCATGTTATTCTCTTTTTACTTCATAATTTTCTTTATTATGATTTTTTTTGTCATGTTTATTTGCTTTGTAATTTTTTTATGATTTTTTTTTTCTAAAGCGAAAAAAAACCCCCAATTCTGAATGAATTAGAAAAAGATCTAACAGAAGTTGTATAACAAAGTAAAAATATAATATGACAGATTAATGTGGCGAATGGATAATTTTAGTTATAAAATGTGACTGTGTATGGAAGTGGACCAAAGGTTCTTAGGATTAGAAGGCAAGCAATATTCTTTATTTATTTATTTTTTATTTCAAAAAACCAAATCCAACAGCAACCACTTGCCAATAACAGGATGTCTTAGAATACTTACAAGCATATAAATAATATAATATTTTCAACCATTAATTCCAGTGGAGGATCCAGAGAAAAATCCAGGTAGGGGGGGGGCATGCAATGTGTGAAGTAAAAAGCTGGGTGTTTGGTATTTCAATTTAGAAATGCCTGGCAATTGACTTGGATTTAAATAGAAAAATTAGCTTGTTTTGGAGTACCATGCTTACCTCTTTCTCCTTTCTTTTCTTTTCTACTATATTCTTTTTGTAGGGTATTAGGCATAGCCCCCTGGATCTGCCCCTGATTGATTTATGATGGGATTTAAATTTTATTGGAAGGGAGATGTCTGTCATCGTCAAGCTGCAATTTCTTTGATTGGAATCAATGATTTATATATGATACCTTGTCTTGTATTAAGTGAACATGATATAATACAGACGGGCCTCTTCAACCACCAACAACTCTATTAGATTGGGCTCTAATTTATTATTTGAACATTTTTTTATATTTGAAAGTAGGTGTCGTAACCACCAACCTTCAACTCCTTCAAATGTGGTTCCAATTTTATTGAATTTAATGTTATATTGGAAAGGAGACAATCAAATTTAATTACCAGGCTAACTAACATTTCCTTTTATTATCGTCTGTAAATTGTTAATTTTTTCACCACATCCTTAACCAAGTTTCATCACAGTTCATGCTATTCCTTAAAATGTTACATGGCTAAATATGGTCATGATGACATCATATCATGACCATATATAGGCACATCATGACTATATATGAGCATACAACATATATGAGCATATAAAATTTGATGGTGTGGGCTGAGCTTTAAACTGTACCTGTAACTTCTAACCCAATTAATTGCCTTCTCATAGTTCATGTTTATAAATATTATAGTGGACATATTGTTTATATTAATTTAAGTGAGAACAGACTGTATCGGCCCAGTATCTGTCAGTGAGTGGTATGGACTTGCCAGATGCGGATATGATATCAAATACGCAAGCTAGCATTAGTTTGTAGGATGTACCGCAGTGAGTCAGATTTCGTTAATGGGATTAATTTATACCACTGCCAAAAATAAACAGTTTGGTAACATGACAATGTTTTTAATTGTTCCAAGATTTTGCCCCATAAACAACTACATAATGATGATTGTGATAATATAATAATAATTATTATTATTTAATGATGTTAGGTAATAATCGTTTTTAATATTAATAGTTTATAATTTAAAATAAAAATTTGATTTTCATGATTAACAGCAACTTAATAAAATGATGACATAAAAATATATTTTGTTACAGAACAGGGATGTGTTTTTTACCTATTCTAAAGCTAATTTCATAGCCCTCCATTCACCTTTATTAACTCCCTTGCCCATCCTTAAAATCCACTGTTATGACCCACTGACCTTAAAATGTCTAGCAACCACCCCTGTTTTCTACAGCTACAAACATTCTGAAGAATGAAAACAGTAAATTGATATTGGTAATAATTTTCTTTGTACCAGTATTACTTGTACAGTGTTGTAGTTTTTACAATATTTTTTTTACAGTTGATGGAGTATATAATTCTGATTATCTCACAGTTGCATGTACCAGTATAGGAAATATATTTATTTTGACAGTTTTTGTGAGGGTGGTGTATCATTCTGAAGCTGATTATTTTGTATACATACATAATGAATAACAAAAAGTCAAATTCAATAAACCTATAACTTAACTTATGAATTATAGTATAAGTTAATTAGATTTTAAAATTTGAATGATTGAAATAGGTACTGTATAACCCCCATGTAAAATTATTAATATTAAAAGTAGCAACCAAAGGATTAAAAACTCCAAGATGTTGTACCACCCAAAAATAGAGGAAAAATAATAGAACTGCTCCAGATAAATTATAAACCCGTAATATATGGAATAACAATTTAAAAAAAAACGTAATTGGCTATAAAAACCTTTTAATTTGATTCCAGATATTAACAGGTATGCAAAACTTATTTAAAAGCTTTTTTTTTAAATATACATACAAAGCAAGTTAATTGTTTTATGCTTTGCCCATAATCCAGCTCTCCATTGGAAGCTCTCTGACAGACAGCTTTCCCCACCCACTGAATAATTCTACAGGCACCACTTCTGTGGAGTACTTTTGTTACCTCTATGGTTACACTGTATTCAGGCATACAGATACTGTACAGAATTATCTGGAAAAATTTAGTCAATTGTTTAATTTTTTTTCTGTGCCCTTTAGTCATTGGAAATTTTTTAATTTTGTGGAATGCAATTTCCACGTACCGTACAAATTCGCCCGGTTTTATTGAAACTACAAACTTGCTGAATTCCAAAGATTTAACCATTAATGACTGTCTTATTTTACGGATAGATGGATGAATGAATTCCCAATTAATTTCTCACATTAGTTCTACAAATAATTAAGTTAGATAAAATGTGCTTGTGAAAATCAAATTTAGGCTAGTTGTCTTGGAAACATCAAGGGACTATATATGAGCATACAACATATATGAGCATATAAAATTTGATGGTGTGGGCTGAGCTTTAAACTGTACCTGTAACTTCTAACCCAATTAATTGCCTTCTCATAGTTCATGTTTATAAATATTATAGTGGACATATTGTTTATATTAATTTAAGTGAGAACAGACTGTATCGGCCCAGTATCTGTCAGTGAGTGGTATGGACTTGCCAGATGCGGATATGATATCAAATACGCAAGCTAGCATTAGTTTGTAGGATGTACCGCAGTGAGTCAGATTTCGTTAATGGGATTAATTTATACCACTGCCAAAAATAAACAGTTTGGTAACATGACAATGTTTTTAATTGTTCCAAGATTTTGCCCCATAGACAACTACATAATGATGATTGTGATAATATAATAATAATTATTATTATTTAATGATGTTAGGTAATAATCGTTTTTAATATTAATAGTTTATAATTTAAAATAAAAATTTGATTTTCATGATTAACAGCAACTTAATAAAATGATGACATAAAAATATATTTTGTTACAGAACAGGGATGTGTTTTTTACCTATTCTAAAGCTAATTTCATAGCCCTCCATTCACCTTTATTAACTCCCTTGCCCATCCTTAAAATCCACTGTTATGACCCACTGACCTTAAAATGTCTAGCAACCACCCCTGTTTTCTACAGCTACAAACATTCTGAAGAATGAAAACAGTAAATTGTTATTAGTAATAATTTTCTTTGTACCAGTATTACTTGTACAGTGTTGTAGTTTTTACAATATTTTTTTACAGTTGAGTATATAATTCTGATTATCTCACAGTTGCATGTACCAGTATAGGAAATATATTTATTTTGACAGTTTTTGTGAGGGTGGTGTATCATTCTGAAGCTGATTATTTTATATACATACATAATGAATAACAAAAAGTCAAATTCAATAAACCTATAACTTAACTTATGAATTATAGTATAAGTTAATTAGATTTAAAAATTTGAATGATTGAAATAGATACTGTATAACCCCCATGTAAAATTATTAATATTAAAAGTAGCAACCAAAGGATTAAAAACTCCCAAGATGTTGTACCACTCAAAAATAGAGGAAAAATAATAGAACTGCTCCAGATAAATTATAAACTCGTAATATATGGAATAACAATTTAAAAAAAAAAAAAATGTAATTGGCTATAAAAACCTTTTAATTTGATTCCAGATATTAACAGGTATGCAAAACTTATTTAAAAGCTTTTTTTTTTTAAATATACATACAAAGCAAGTTAATTGTTTTATACTTTGCCCATAATCCAGCTCTCCATTGGAAGCTCTCTGACAGACAGCTTTCCTTACCCCCTGAATAACTCTACAGGCAACACTTCTGTGGAGTACTTTTGTTACCTCTATGGTTACACTGTATTCAGGCATACAGATACTGTACAGAATTATCTGGAAAAATTTAATCAATTGTTTAATTTTTTTTCTGTGCCCTTTAGTCATTGGAAATTTTTTAATTTTGTGGAATGCAATTTCCGCGTACCGTACAAATTCGCCCGATTTTATTGAAACTACAAACTTGCTAAATTCCAAAGATTTAACCATTAATGACTGTCTTATTTTACGGATAGATGGATGAATGAATTAACAATTTATTTCTCACATTAGTTCTACAAATAATTAAGTTAGATAAAATGTGCTTGTGAAAATCAAATTAATAGGCTAGTTGTCTTGGAAACATCAAGGATTTTATTGCCAGTAAAAAACCTGTAATTCAACAAATGGCTTCCATATTTGACAATATGACCTCCAACTTGAAATATTTATTAAAAGGAAGATATTTTGAAATGTCTTGAATCATAAATATCAAGATGATGCCAACTACGAACAAAATATCAAAGTGATAGAATGATTTCTTTTTTTATACTTTTTCATATAGAGAAATCATAGTATATATAGAATGTTAATTTGAATGTACTATATACCCCACTATAGCAAAGGGGACTTCCCTCCAAACCATTCCCTCATACAATGAATCAAGGTCGTGGGTTTGTCCTTGGGCTTCCTGGCAAAAGCCTCCTGAATCTGCCTGTCTCATTCCCAGTGGCAGCGCTAGGATTTCCCCGATAGCAAAGCAACGCTCCTGATAGCAAGGCAACGCCCCCGACAGGCAGGGCAAGAGTTGTACTTTGGCACGTAGCGCCACCAGCAGGGGGGGGAGACTAGAAAAAAATGTTTAGCCCCTCCTAATCCCCCCCCCCAATAGCGCAACCACTGCTCAATCCCTACGACTGAACCACCTTTTTGTTGATTGTTATTATATGCTACTGTGTTAAAATTATGTTGTATTAATTTAGTGGACTATACTCTACTTTTGGGCATATGACTGCCACTATTGACTGTTTGGGTGTCATTCTTCATATAACATTCAAAACCTTACCTGAGTGCGAAACTTATTAAACATTATTTGCGAGCCTCATTTTTCTTTAAACACTGTGTGCGAGACTCATTTATATATCCTTTTTCACCATTTAAGATTAGTTGTGAGTCTCAACACTATACTTTGGCCTATGTGTCAAATCCTTCGGTGCAAAGTCTCCTTCTTCAGTTACCGTTTTTGTATTTTCCAGTCTGCAGCCAGTTACATTTCTGCAAGCCTCATTTAGACAGCTCCCTTCCACTTTTTCACCTAGTGGTAGATTACTATTGTACATCCCCATCCACCCCCACCTTTTCTCTTCTATTGTTGTCTATGTATTTTTTGGATGTTGTCGCATCTTAATGATTTATTATCTGTCATCTGTGTCATCTGATGCCAATAATAGTATTTTCTAGGTTGATTGTGTTAGTGCAAATTAAAAAGTATCACTTTGTTTGAATTAATGATATACATGGGGCAGGAACAGACTATCATCCTCTAATTCGCTCTGAATGTCACAATGTCCCCTTTTTCTTGTCTACAGGAAGCCGATGCCTCATACCGTTGTCTCCATGAAAATAATTTTGATCGCGATTCATGTACGAAGTATTTCCTGAATTATAAAAATTGCCGCAAATTTTGGGTAAGTATTTTTATAAAATATTTACCAATAGTTTATTTGAAAAAAATACTAATGTACCAATATTTGTTAAAAATGTTAAAATGAATACCGACTAACTGGTAACTTCAGATGCTATGAATGCATTTAAACTAGTGCATATACAAAAAAGCTGGATGTTTTGTGTGTATGCCACACCTATCCAATTTACATTCCATTATTAATATTTTTGGAATATGAAATGTTGGAGTGAGATTACAGGATGGTATTATGAAGACAGTACCATTCATAACTTGGTGCACAACTCGGTTCAAATCAAATAATGAATTAGAGGCTTCCTGCCTTACTCAGACGCTAGCCAGCTAATTATTACGTTGCCTTGACCTTATTAGAGGCGCGATCTCCAAGAAGTACGATAGTTGGCTAATAAATAGTAATTTGTCATCAATACAAGATTAGATTTGCGTCCCAAGCAGCCTGTAGCGCATAATGTTTGATAGGGATCTAGGCTGAAGGCAACGTCAGCTAATCAACTGCGAGAGGAAACTTTCAGGCAAACTTTTCAAGGCGCACACAGTGATTGAAAACTTCCACTTTTTCTTTCATGGCCACTTGCCACACCATGTCACCTTCTTGCACCATTTTAATTATACATTTTAATTTACATAATTTAAATTAACACAAGGTAGAAACATGTGGTATCTTATTAATACCATGCTCTACAAATTTAATACCGTGCTTTACCATTTTAATACCATGCTCAAACATTTATAATACCAAGTAGTTTAATAAAACCATGGTGCACAGTGGGGTGCACAATTAATACTTTGTACCATAAGTTCTACAATTTTAATATAGTACCACATTGCACCAACAATATGTACCATAGTTCAACCATTTCAATATAGTACAATATTGTACCATATTAATACCACATTGTACAATAATATGGTATAATGTGTATTTATGTTAAAATACATTGCAACATAGTACACCAAATTAATACCATGTTACATCATATCAATACCACAGCATACTATCAGAAAAAAATCCCACAAGTTACCTTAAGAAGATTATGGTAGGACAAATTACCCAAATGAAGATTAACTCCTTATGCAAATTCTGGTTTTGTTACACCTTTATTGATATTATTATTAGATTCTGAAAAAAGCAACTTTTTGCATGACTTGGTGACTGAGGGGGAGCCGAAATAGGGTGAAATTAGGTGATTTTTAACTATCTGAGCGTAATTTTTTGCTCAACAATCTTCAGTGGGAAGGGGGAGAAACTTGGGGTGCAAGTTTCTTTTGGAAGGGTGTGGGTACCCCATAGAAATGCAGAATCTCACTTTGATGAATGTGTTCTACCATGTGTTTGTCCATACCACAGAATATATGATGAGCCATAGTACTAACAGTAGTAGTCTCATTGAATTAATATAACACAAACGATTTCATTTGTTTTGACATTGCACTGTCAATTGGGCAGGTAGTGATTAAGTCAGAGGCATAGTATACCATGTTGTACCACTTTTATAGGCCTATCATTCATTCCGTATTACATGTTGTACCACTTTTATAGGCCTATCATTCATTCCGTATTACATGTTGAACCACTTTTAAAGGCCTATCATTCATTCCGTATTATTGTCAGGGTAGCAATTGACAAATTTAATATCGATCATCATTAACAAAATTTACCCCCATTGTTTCATTTTCAAGCTGATACCATATTGTTTTTTGGCGTGTTTTTTGGCATTTTACAGCAGGGGCAGATTGCTATAAAACGATCTTAATTGGTAGTCTTATCTCCTTGAATAAAGCCGGCTTTATCACATAGACGGTCTTATTAAAGTCACTCTGCAAAGACCATTGCTATAAAACAGTCTTTGCTTATTAACCACTTTGAGTTTTGAAATGCCAACAAGCACTCACTGGTAATACAAAATTTAGGACGCTCCGAGTAGGCTTAAACTTTAAGACAGCAAACTGGTTAGACCACGGTATAGCAATAGTCTATAGTCATAGACAGATAGTGACGTCGCAATTATAGCCCGCTAAGCGTTAAGACCGTCTAAAGACCGCTTATAGCAATCCACCCCAGAAAATTCTATGCAAATGGAATATAAATTAATTTTTAAAATACCATTTTGTACCATCTTCTATGATATTGTACCAATTGGCATAATTACACCATGTCAAAAACCAAATTGCAAGTGTAAAATTGATGGTCTTATTTCAACTTTACTTTGTAACTGTTAGATGAGAACGAAATTAACTAAAAATTATTAAATTGATGAATGAATTTTATTTTAGCTGAAATAATTTCATTGATGAGAATGTTAAAAGTAGATAAATAGTTTTAGATAGTTGTTAATATTTAAGTACTTGTTCTTTGGTTAGAATTCATAATAAACTATTGTAATCCATAACCTACGTCATGGTATTATTCAAAACTCTCACAAAAATAATCAGTTATTTAATCAATCAATCAATCAATCAGTCTGTTGATTATTCAATCAAACATTCAATTCAATCAGTCAATTAGTGAATCAGTCAGTTAATCAGTTCAATCAATTAATCAGTTAATTATTCAAATAATCAGTTAAACTTTCAATTGTTTTACTCTGAATATTTTTACAAAACATCGTATTTCAATACTGAACAACAGGGTGTGACAGTATACAGAGAGACCTATAAATTGCTGTGTTTGCAGCTATTCTTTGACAAGCATTTGAATTACAGACTTATCAACAGACAGACATTAACCAGAAAACAAAAGAATAGATGAAAAACAGATGATAATTTTTTTTAAACCAGCTGGCAAGAAACATTCTATAGGGGTTGGGGGTGGACAATTGACCCAGCCATTGGAAACATTTTCTAAGACAATTAACCTGAGAGTTCCATTTTTGGGCATCTAGAAGCGACAAAGGCTAAATTTTTTCATCTCAACCTCACTCTTCCCTACCATAATGGGGGCTGATGTGTGTGTATTTGCCTATCTTTCAAAAAGGACCATCTGTCAGGAAATGCTGATACCATAGCTATCTGGAGGTAGAAATTAATAGAACCTATGTTTACTGGAATGTTTTGCCACTGATGACATGAACACTTACTGTACATTATAACCAGTTTAATTTAAAGTGATTTTTTTTTTCAAATTACATATTGCATCACTGCTATTGTTTTGCATTGAAGCTGTCAATTTTTGGTTAAGATGCACACCTTCCTATTAAACCTAAAGGACTTTGGATCAATGCAATCTTTACAAATTTGCAATTTCATCTCACAAATAAAAAAATCTCCATTCATTCCACCCTTCCTCGCTTCCTTCTTAAACAGGCAGTTCACCTCCCAATTTAGTCCACTTCTTTCTTAATTCCAAAAGTACTCTTATTACACGAGCTGCATATGAACATAGAGCCCAACCACCAATTCTCAAATCATCTAATTCAGGACTTAGGACCTTTATTTTGCACCAAAATTGTACAATATTTATTTATTGTATTTTAAGGAAGAGTTAATTCTTCATAGATATTTATGGTTTCACCTCTTAATTTGATATACCGTAGTTTTGTTCTTGATGCAACCATTCAATAGCTGCAAAACTATCCTCAATGAAAACATACAGTATAGTGCCTAGCTCTCCATGCCGTAGTCAGCCTCTCTTATATCTACCACTGAAATTAGTCTTTCCTAGAATCCTAATGCACTTGCTTATTCAAATCACTTCCTCTACAGTGTCACAAAAATAAGAGTTGTCACTGCCACTTTACTCAGCTTTGCTATACTTCAGCTCTACTTTTTACGTGTTTAGAAAACACTGTTTAGCTGCTGTCTCCATTTAATAGTTTTATTATAGATTACTCTATGATTACTGGTATGCTTTTTGAGGCCACTATTGGCCGATCGTCTCCATTTACAGATTTTAATTATCAGAGACTGAATTCCAAGACCACACCATGATTTTTAGAGTGGTCTCAAATTGGACGGGTGAACTGTAATTATATGAGGCTTTAGCACCCAATCCGCCTAAAAAAAAAAAAGTGAGCACTCATGGCGCCTTATACACAGGAAGGATGATTCAAAGACTGCAATGAAATCCATTTTGACAGAGAAATATAAACAAACAATGGAAAAGCGAACAACGCTCGGCTAGGTAACAAGCCCTGGATTAATTGTAATCCCCCCCCCCCCCAAAATGCTTGGCATTAAAGGCT
>NW_022720147.1:0-84996 GCF_011630105.1 Anneissia japonica | reverse complement strand
ACGAAGTTGTCTAATAAGTTATTTTTCATTGGTTTAAAATGTAAAGATATAAATTTTCAACTTTACCGAAGCTTAAAAACATTCCAATGAAAGTTTACATTCGTGTAGCCAACATCATCCATTCGTACTTAAACGTTTAAAATAAACAAAAAATTTACCTTGCTTGAAATTCTGAGCTCATAAATCCAAAAATAGTACAATTATTCTTGAGTATGATTCAAATCAAGAATAAAAACAACCTGCTAACAAATTAATTTTGGCAATGAAGCTCAAATACTGCCCTCAATGGTTCACAGTATTTGATGATGAGCAACCAAAATGCAGAGAATGCATGGACTTAGTAGATGTATTCATTGCCTCTGTAACCGAATCAGAATCTTGCGTTAGTCATCATTAGCTGCACAATGCTTGGCAGAATTTCCTCTCAGTTTGGCTGAAGGCAACTTTAGTGTTCGCAAAGCGGAAATTAGACAAATTTCATGCATTTCACGTTATCTCGTTTACATTCTACATTGAGAGAACTATAAATTTGTCCGAGTTTTCATCGTTGTAAATCTCGCAAATGTGGAATCTACAATTCTAGATCTTGCAAACACTTGATTTCACTATCGCATAACAATTCCCAAATACCTAATTTATACTATTGTACATCTCATTTATCTTTGAAATCTACTTCTCCGAATCATAACTGTTTTCCCCATTAATTGATCTTACAAATTATTGATTCAAACCATTGCAGATCCATAAACAGTTTTTACCAATTGTAGATTTTTTGGCAACTATATATATTTTTTCTGTTTAGATGTTGCAAAAATTTACTTATAACATTGTAGGCCTGCTATAGATCTGATCTTACAAACACTTTATTTTATTTTAATTATTTTTTTGCCATTTGTTACTTACTGTAGTATTTATATAGTGCCCTTCTTTTAGGTTATATAAAATCCTTTGTTATCCCTTGTTGTTGGGTCCACATACTTAAGAGTTGTTGTCATATTGGTGCAGTAGCAGGCAAATGAAATATTACAGTGCTTACTACAGTTACTAGTGTTGGTATTAATTGTAAAAGTAGCAACATTTTCAAAAAAAGAGAAGGTAAGAGAAGCAGTACTCAGAGAGTAATGTTCTTTTACAATCTTTTTGCTAGGCTGTCTTTTACAGTTTCTTTAGGTATGATTTATTATTAACTGTGTTTTTCTTTTTTCAGGGAAACTTTGCTCTAGATCGTCGAAGAAACGGAATTAAACCAGCATTACCAGCCAAAGAAGAGAGAGATAAAATTCTAGAAAACTTGTCACTTAAATAGTAATTTGATTTGGGTTGTATATGTATTACATGAGGGCGCCATTTACTTCTTTCTGCTGCCAATTAAGTGTCGGATTGCAATTGAAGTTCTAAATTTCTAATTTACAATATGGAGTAATGAAAGATCAGATCTTCAGTGCAGAGGTCTGTTGAAATTGGAAGTACCCTACATGCTACAGCTCTGTATGAATAAATGTTGTGGTGTTCAATGGGGACTTGTGTAGCATGAGATGTGGTCGGATCTATAGCATGAGAAGGAATCCGCTGAGCTCATCTGTATGTTTACAAAAATGTTTCTATACCAATGTTGCAGTGAGCCCATTTATTACATTATTTGTAATTTTCATGTAAAATGAACTCAAGCAAAGCAAGCAAAAACAGAAATATACTGGAGGGATTCGTATGCTAAAATGTGGATAGAAAAGGAACTCTGGAACATGAGAGGCAGATCATTTTTTAGTGACTCGCATAGTTGAGACTAACATATTAAAGGTCTTTGTTTTGCATGTAAAGATAAATGTAGGGACTGAATGAGTGCACCACTAATGAATCTTTCCGTTAAGCCCCGCCCCTTGGATACTGTTGCTAAGGTCCCACCAAACAACAATGTAAAAGCATATGTGTGTTTGTGGGACAACACATGTGGTTGTATTAGACACACCCATATTCCCTTAACTCTGTTCTGATTGGTCAGTTGTTGAGTTTGATTGGCACTTCTGGAAAGGTCTATTGTTAAATGCACATATTAATGAGTTTAGAATTTGTTGAAGTACTGAATTTAGAATGTACTGTAAATAAATTAATGTAAACAAATATAAGGTTCTGATATTCAATAAAAATGATCATGAACGTAGAAAGAATGAACCTTTTGTATGTTACTGCGTGTATAATGGTTATTTTAAACAAAAAAACAGATAGTAAGTACATAAAAAACTCACTGCTCCCTATGTTCTAATCCCTCTCTCAAACCTCACTAGTTGCCATTCTCTGCCATTTATTATTACTTGCTATTGAATTGTTATTGAACATTTTCTTTTTGTATATAATTTAAATAGTCATGGAATAGTATCTGTGGGTGACTGAATCAATTTCAACAATATCAAAGAAAATTCAATTCCTAACTATCGGAAGACTAGATGGTCTTGCGCATTAATGGTAAAGCCGGGCGCTCACTGAGTCAACCGTCGGCTGACGAATCCAACTCCACTCCTTGTTGGAGCTAGACGATGCAACACCAGTCTGCTGATTGTCGGTGGCAACCAGGGCATATTAAAAAAACGATCTGTTGCACACTCCTCGTGAAGTTCCGTTCTCCATGGAATCGTGTTTTTCCGACTACCTTCTGGCGAAGTGAGTGCCCATGCTTTACACACACCATAGAAGTCATGCGTAACTGATCCAGGGACTACAAATAGAGATGTTACTCACTCACCGTAACACACGCCTCCAATTCAAAACCACTCTTAAGGGAAGCCACGCCTACACAGAGGTGCCCAAAGGCCGCCGAAGTGGCTAGTGTAGAAATAAAATCTTGAAAACTACCCAACTCATTGCTGTCAGCATTGGAAGCAACAGTTGAATATTTCTAAGTAAAAGGTAATTATCTTGGCCCAATTGATTTAGAATTGCTGTGTATTTAAGCACAAGTTGCCTATTTTAATTAAATTGTTGGTGACGGGGCCTATACAGCTGTTGAAGTATAGTGGCAAGAGATGCTAGGCTTTGGGGGAAAAAATGGATATCAACTGTGAAACTTGCAGGTACTATGTCATTTGTTAGCAAACTTAATCTACAAATTTCAAAAACATCAGCAGTCGCCTTTTAAAAATATTTTTGGGAGGTGTATATGAGCTATTGCGAAATAAACAAAAAAAAAGGTATCCTAAAAATGGTCATGGATATTAAGAAAATGACTCTGCTATATAAATATCTGAAGTGGTATTGCTTAATTTTTTATAACCTATTAGTATTTAAACACAAGAGCTACCCAAGCCTGGAAATACGAATCCCAGTCCACCCCTGAAGAGATGCAAGAATCTGCAGTTACCACCAATATTCAGTTGAGCTATCATGCTCTATGGCAGGGGCGGATCCAGAGATGTCCAAAAGGGGGGGGGGCCGAAATTTGGGCCGATCGAGACAACAATGCCCTAGGGGGTCCGGAATTTTTGTGTTCTAGGCACCCGAAAATAACATTTGAGGCGTTGTGGGCTATCATTTTTTTCTTTTTCCTTCTTTTTTTCTTTTTTTTCTTTTTTTCACCTCTCAAAAGGGGAGGGGGGGGCCGGGCCGGGCCCCCCCCCTAAATCTGCCCCTGCTCTATGGTATTGCATTAATGTGCACCAAATAATTACCTATACGTCTCACCTACATTACAAATATTACTGTATTTCCTCTGGTATAAGCCCATCCCCCGCCCCCACTCTTTGAACACAAAATTGGGCCAATTATTGGGGGTTTGCTTATAAGCGGGGAATCCCCTTTTGTATGCCCAATTCAAAGCCAATATTTGATGCTGTCTCTTATACACATCTATTTGTAGATTAAGTTTGCTAACAAATGACATAGTACCTGCAAGTTTCACAGTTGATATCCATTTTTTCCCCCAAGCAGAATACATTACAAAGATTCATTACTTTTATAAAATAATAATAATAATAATAATAATAATAATAATTTCATATCACAGACATGAAACCAGCAATTAATTTTGGCCTAACATTTGATCCTTTTAAATGAGTTATTAAAAGTTATAATTTAATTTTTTATCTTTCCCTTTTCTCAAACTCAATTGTCTCCTGTATCTTTCCTATCCACATGACTCCTTTGAAAGTTCAACCCCTTTCCCTACACATGTGAAGAATGCAAGAAATTATTAGTACCTGCTTGCTTACCACAGGAGTCTTAAAACGGGGTTGGAGGTGGGTGGTCGCGAACGTGAAGCGGTGGTTTGAGGGCAATTATCTCACAAAATAAGTGATTGTTATCTACTTTGGCGTGATCTTTTTTGTTTCTAAACATTGTCAATTGGGGAAACTGGGGACATGAGATTTTTTAGGGGGATGTGAGCTTTTTCATAGATATTCTACTGGCTTGTCAGCATTACTACCGTTACCTACATCAACCTACAATCCTACATCAAGGCATTGCACAAAAAAACGGGACCATAAATCTTGGCGTAAAGGAATAAATCTTATTCAGCAGATTCCATTTTGGCCGGAGGGGTGGCATGTTTGCTGGAGTATAAAACCACTAATGATCAACCACCCATTATATCATGTAATAAATCTCCTGTACGAATGTCAAGTAGACTAATGTCAGTTACAACTGTCAGGTAACTTCCATTATTCTCAAGGGGTTAATTATATTGCTATATATTTTCCCCATGGTATACTTGGGTTAATGAATAATATCCTAATGCACTTCTGGCACTCTCATTTAAATTGATTAATAACTGTATCTGTACATCCCCAATTTTGAAATGGATGCTGACTTTTACGATAGAGTTTTAACTTAAAGTGTATTTAATTTTATTTGTGTGTTTTAGGAAGACAATCGAACTATGAATTACACTGACACTTAAGCTTAAAAAATTTCATCTGGTTTCTACTATGTATAAAAATGAATAAATTACACTCCCCCCACCCCAAAAAAAATCTTGCGCCCCTAGTCTTCCTCTCAGGCTCGGGCTTCATCCCTTCCCACAATCCACATTTAAAGAGTCCACCATATTTTTCAATCCGTTGTTAACAGATCTTCATTAGACAATGATGTTTCTGTTGATGTTTGTTGTAAATTACCATATTTATTCTAATAAACATCCCACTTTGAATTGACACACCCCCCAAAGCCTTATTTGCAATAAACGCCTCCCTAGAATAAATGCCCTGGGCATTTATTTTTTACCTCGAATACATGACATTCTCAATACATTTCATTATTGTTATACTCCAGTAGAATTACATTTATTCTAACCCTTTTCAACATTAAACTCAAAATGTTTATTTAAATAAAAATGGTAATTACATATTTGCAACTGAGTGTCTAAAATAAGATAGAGATTGGTTCTGCGAAATGAAGATGTCACCACATGAACTTAAGAAATAACTAAAAATATTATGATGCTCGATGCTCCCTTTTTCCCTTTTTAATCTTTCTGAACAATTTTAGGTTTCTCATAACTATTTGTCAAGGTTTAACAATATGTTCAAGCTGTTTCCAATTGAATATCAATTCATTCACACACAACCCCCACCCTCACCCTCACCCCTCCCATCAATGGCAATCCTGGATGCAGCCCTACCTTGGACTAGGGCCTTTGCAGCCACCGACCCAAGTCACTGGGACAAAAAAGGCAAACTCCACAATAAAAAGACATTTTTACAATGAATGATCATTATGATGATGACGACGATGATGACAATACAATTCATTAAAACATACAACATTGTTAATAGTGTACAGGTATATACCATCAGATTATATTTTAGAGAATTCTAGAAAAATTATAGAAATACAACAACATTTCTCTCTAACTTGTGGTTTTATTTCTTCAAATCCAACAAGATACAGTACTATTGATTAAAATCTGGGTCACATTTCTTACCTAAATGTGAATTCACTCTCAAAACATAACACAGGGATATTACTACTGTATGTTATGTTAAGTATTCAGTGGTGATACCTGGAGAATAAGTTTCAATGAAACATACCAAATCATTCAAGCATAATTTTTTTTACTACAAAAACCTTTCAACTGATTGCTAGTCAATTTAAGGGACTATGACAACAATAAAGGAATGGTAGATGCATTGTTGAAAAAAACAAAGATTTTTCACTATTCCTTAAGCTGGACACTCACTGCCACAAAACTGATTTTAATGATGATCGCTTCAGACTCCTGTGAGTGCCCGACTTTGCATTTATAACTTGTTTGATTACACTTTGGACCTGCTAATTTTAAATGATCTCACCGATTAAAATATACTAATAGCTATACAGTATTTACATTACATAGCAACTAAAAGAAGTCTGAAATATAAAATGACATTAAACTCTGTACACAATTGAAACTTAAATATGATTGTTGGCATATGAATACAAGGAATGTGAAGGAAATTCTTATTTCATTTTTTCTATTATCTAGCTACTTATTTTTCTTCCGACTTTTGACTGGAAGTAGATGCTAAACAATGACATAATGGACCACTCGCAGAATATGGACGCTCAAATTTTCCACGAATATTTTCCGCGGAAATTACACGATTAACGGCAGTAGATTTCTGGATGGTACTGTACATGACAGGATTTTATTAGCTCTGATATTTGATAAAATGATTTTTAAAAAAAAAATCAAAGTAACTTTTAATGCACAATTTTCACGCTAGCCTAGAGGCAATTACTGGTGTAACACACTTTCAGGCAATCATGTTGTAGTGATGGGATACCTACTTGCTATTGTCAATTTGTTTCCGTACATGTTTTATACATGTTTTTTAATAGATAAATTTATGCAGAAGCATGTAATATCATTTTTGTACACCACTATTGTACCTTGAACATAGGCAACCTGCTTTTGGTAATGTTGGTTAGACACTGTCTCGTGGATGGAAGTTTTAAGATGTTGGTCCCATGTACATAATGTCTTTACGTATGCTGTGGCATCTATCTAAAATGCAGGGTGAAGTGGGAGGGTTCAATGATTAAAGTGAAGGGAGCACAATGAGGTGATTTTTAATTACTTGAGCACAATTTTTTGTTTCGTAAATTTCTAGTGGGGATGGGGGATAGCTTTTTTGTGGTCTCCCCCCTCACGTGTTCTGCACCCCTACCTATGCCACTGTGTACATGTGCCTAAATGATATATAACACTAAACCTGTTATCCATTTTACATACTCAACTAATAATGTAGAGCATATTGTATTTGAAGTCAACAATGTAACTAGGATCTATAGCTGGATGTAGATAATTACCTGGTTCACACAATAGAAAATGTACTAATTATATCTGTTCCGATATTTCTCTACCAAGATTTGTTGCTTTCACATACAATTAATATGCAAACAGTGAAGATACGCGCAACACCAAATTGAAACGTAAGCTGCACCTTATTACTATGTGCACACATCCTTGCTAAATCTCGTAAACTTTACCGGCCTTCTTGAAGTCTGTTTATTTACCAAGCTTATCTTTGGTATTCTTGCAAAGTAATATATTTTGATGAATGAAATATCCTTACTAGGGAAAATATCCTTGGTACAATTTCTTAATAATTAGTTCACTTCTATCGTGTTAATCAGGTATTAGATAAAAAAATTTATATGTACAAGCTAAAATTTAAACATGGATAAACAGTCACAAAGAAGATTATGTTTGGGACAAGACTAGTCCTTCGTCACTGGCAAGTCTATAAATATGCGTTGTTCAATTAAAATTGTTCACAATGACATCAAATACGCATCTATATTATCAGAAGGTATTTTGATCTATACTAATGATTAATAAAGATAATTTGTACAAAGTCTTTTAGAGGTTGAAAATGAAATAAGAACAATGGTATATTAATATGTAACTTAATATCTTCTTTTACTATGAAATTTACCACTGGATGTTTAAAAAAGAAATGATAAACTAAATGGTACTCAAACAGCAACAGATTGTCTAACAATGTTGCTCATGAAGCTACAACCAGAAATGGTGACATAATTAAACTACCATCAAATTGTTAAATAATGTAACTAGTAATAATAAATAAAATAATGCCACAAATTAATACATGATCACAGTCTCTGATTTGAATGACTATTTCATTATTCAACAACCAACAACTTTTGCGGCTTGCATTTCTAGTACCTCAAAATCTTCTGTAATACTTGGCCTTTCCTCTCACCTTATACCACCATATCTAAAAATTAAGACAAGAATTATAAACAAAAATTATTGTAAAAGTCATTTTCTAAAATTTGTAGCATTACAATTAGTAAGTCCTTCGCAACAGCAAATATGGAACACTTGGCAATTAGCGGAGGAGCCTGTTAGGGGGTCAGGGAAGATATTCCTTGTGGGACATGCACAGACCCCTGTCGACAAAGCCATGACATGACATTGCCAATCCCTATAATGCAGTTACTTGGTACACATACTTACATAGGTTAGTGTTTTATACCCAGGACACTGACCGAGGCTCTGGGAGTCCCTAAGTTTCAGTACCCTCTGTCAGACATGTTGGACCCCCTTCGTCACATTTCTGGAGCCACCACTGATGGAAATTACAGGCCTAGGCATGTAGGGATATTTTTAGTCATAAGAAAAATCGTGGTTTCTGACATGACCCTGGGATTGAACAACTGGCATATTAACCACCCATCTACAGCTAGACTCCAATATATAATACAGTATTAGTAATAAGAACAAAAATAATTATTAATAATAATGAAAAGGTGCATTTTATAAATAACAAATTAACAAGTCTGTACATTTTGCATAATCAATTAACAGCCTGAGGGCTAGAGTGTTCGCAAACACTGTGAATCCTAGCAAACATATGGTTGACGGCTGAACAGTTAGTAAACAATATTCTGTTAAGCCCGTAACCGAATGCTAAAGCAAACACTAGTTCATCCTAGCAAGCTTGGTTATTTATATTATATTTTGTTATAATCTTTGGCTGAATAAAATATGAATAAGGAAATAATGTGGGATTGGTTCTGGGGTGTTTATTTGAAGATCATATGCATTGGATATATATATCTGTGAGGTTTTTATTTCAATTCTTGAGTTGTTATTTGAACATTTTTTTAACAAATGAATAAAAATAAATACAATTCTTGTTTGTCTACCCTGATCACAGCCAAATATATGTTGATAATTATCAGAATTTGATATTTTAAAACACAAATAAATTTAGGAGGATGAGTCTTGCAGTGTTGTAAATTTTTCACACTATTGATAAGGTAAAGTACACCCAAAGTCATCATTAAGCTTTGTCTACACTATAAAATGTTATCTGACAAATAAATGTGATATGCCCATATTTGGGTGTAATATAACATCACTATGCCCATATATGGGCTCATCACACAATTTTGTCACATACAATTTGATAGTATGGACAGAGTGTAGGGTTTGGTGAGTGGAGTTGAAGATTTTGGTTGTAAGAAACAACGCCCCAAGCAATGACAATCACAGCTCCAAAATAACCAATGCCAAGCTTTTCATTGAATACATTCAAATACACATCAAAGGAAAATTGGTACAGGTAGATCTGAATGGTGAGATGATTATATAAACACTCAAACAGGGAAAGGGGAAGGCCTGCATCAAACTACATAGACATACGAAAGAGCAAAACTGGGCTCAGGAACACTATTGAGATAAATTCTCTTATGGAGTATAGGAAAAGCTGGAAAAATTCATTTGGTTATCACCATGGGGAGGGGGGCATTAAAATAAAAAGTAAGATTGTATAAAAACTACTTATACAATTTTAACTGTTTACAAGACAACATATTCAAATATAATAGCAATGCTATAAATGTACAATAGCTTAGTGAAAGCATGTTTCATATGCACACTAAATTTTAAGTGATCAAAAATTAATAAAACAGTCATGTGAATGAAAATGTTAAAAAGGTAAACTACAAGCATTTTCTGTTATGGTTGACACCTCTAAACTTGCCACCAGAAGTGAACCTAACAGAGCACCCTAGATCACAAATTTTAAGACCCTGGATTTATAAGTTCATAGGTCCCTCATGTTTGGGCAACACAAACATTGTTTTGGAATAATAGTATCTATTATTAACATGACAGATTGTAATATAACAACTGGATGGGCTGGAAGAGACAAGCACAGACAATTACACAACCAGAGGGTAGCAAAAAATGTGTCCCAAAAAAAATAACATGGTAAAGATAGGAACAAAACTAAGTGGGACCAATTGTACATTGACAATAAAAGGCGTATTGGGCTGACATCAAAATGATCACCTTTATTTTCCATCCAACCACGAGAAAGCCTGTTGGTTGCCGTACCTACAACGACAGATTGGGATGTTTTATCATATTTTTATAATAGTCCATTATACAATTCTCAAAAGATAAATGTAAAAGATAAAAGTATAAGTGTGAAATGTATCTCTGAAAGCTGGCATTAAATATATTGATAGAAGATACTACAAACAACTAATAAATAATAAAGGAACTGAAGGAGCAGACTTCATGTTTGAAGTAAGCTCTTAATCCTGTTTTCCACTAAGCGAATTTATTCGCGCAAATCAAAGTCGTCGGTTCGGTTCCTGAGCTCTGATTTGTTGCGCACTTTTTTCGCTTTGCAAAAAGTAGAAACAGTTTGAACTACCAATTTCGCTGAAGCGAAAACGCCGATAGAAATGTGAATGTTCATGAGCCAATGCTTTTGACTCGCGTGAATAAATTCGCAAGTGGAAACAGGCTTTACAGCAGAAAACACTATATAAAATATCAGGAGTTATGAAACTAACAGAAAATGTTTGTCAGGCTATAATAACAGAAATGTATCACCATACTTATAGTCTCTCCATTGCTATCAGTTTGACAAATATCTGTGGTTTGCACATAAATGGGCATGTTGTCATGTCGCATCAATGTATGGCAGGCCTCGAATTTGGGGATTTTATGGGCAAGGCCAAATGGCCTCCGGTATGACATGATTTTGAAAGGCACCAAGGCCAAAATTTCAAATATGAAAGGGCACCAAGGCAAAATTTGATTTCCCTCAGTGCTAATCTCTCACGGATGCCTTGATTCGTAGCCAGGCTAGGCCTCTAAACTGGCCGTCATCAACTAGATTAGCTGAGTGTCAACCAATTAGGTTAATTTCACACGCTTGAGCTGCGATGACGTCAGATCACCCAAAGCTAGCTAGCTGCACAGCAAGCACGTTTACTGCAATTACCACTCGAGTCAGACACATGCGCACACAACGGTAACCGCAAAAACAGTTCGTATCAACACACATGGAAATTCTCTCATGTTCTGTCACTGCAACCTTATCTACACCTAGGCTAGCCTGGGCGACCTACGTTTTGGCTTTCGTGTTTTCTTTCAAGATTTGAACGTTCTTATTTAGATTTATTTTACGTGTCAAACGATCTATATTAAGCGTTGTGAGGGCACCAAGGCCATGGCTGCAAAAGGGCAGGCAAGTAGTGGGCGTCGTCGTGCTTCATTTTCAGGGGCACCAAGGCCAGCTGGGAGGGCACCGTCGGCAATGGCCGTGGTGGCTGCCGTAAAATTTGAGGCCTGGTATGGGCAGATCACAGGTACTTCTCACTTAGCCCTTGTTATTTTAGACAGAGTAACTTTTGTTGTCTGGTGCACACTTACTTTGAGGCCCAGTCTGTACGTCCATGTACTGCTTGAGCTGGTCTCATACTGGTTGAGTTGTTACTTGCTGCAGGCCTTGTTGCCTTCCATGAACTATAATCTGTAAGTATTTAAACAACTCCATTATTATCATGTTTTGCGCAACCTATATAATAAGAGGGAGACACCCAGAAATCGGCAGTCGTCTGCACTCACACAAAAAAAAAATTCTCTCAGAAACACATCTGTAAATTCAGAAAGTTTGCATGGTTTTACTACTGTACAATTTTCTTCCAGAATTTAGCTGCCTATATCACTACATGCAGCAAAATATAGTACGTGTTAAGAAAAATTGTTAACACATTCGCTGCCAGTGTCGAGTATACTCGTCCCACTGGTTCTTCCTGAGGGCACTGGGGACAGTTATACTCATCAAAACTGGAGTAACATTCTAGTGTTTATTACTTCATTGTTATACATTGTAGAACCACAGACTTAACGGCTGGTAGTTCGGGGAAGATACACCTAGATGATAACTAACATGCAAATAACCTATGTATATTTGTTGTGTTATGTTACTGGCAGTACAAAAGACTGCAGAAGTGGGGGAAATGAGAAAACAGACAGTTGGCAGAGGCAATAAAGAGTATTATTTCACTGCCAGTGACAAGTTTACACCCTAATATTTTCCCGCTAATACATGTTATTACCATTATGATATGTGACATGATGAAATTTAAGTATTTCTGCAGTTATCACTCATGTACCCTAGATTTGTGTGTGAACAGTTGCTATTCAGAATGGTGTAACTGTGTTAATTATGTTTATTTTCAATTGATGAGAATAATGAAACTGAACACCTACCACTGACACCTTGCACCCTACCACCTTGAATCTCTCTCTGACCAAATGTTGGCATGTAACTGCTACCACCATAGTTACTTCCACTGTATCCACTATTGTTCCTCCGACCATAGCTACTTGACCCTGGACCTAGTGTTTACACGACAATGAGACAATGATTGTCACAAAAAATGTCCCCATCAATTAAAACATTTATTAACACTTGCCTTTGTGAAAACCCAATTAATTTTATCCGTCCATTCAAAGCTTGTGGTACACCAGGTCAATTTGATGTATTAAAGAAAATATATCTGAAGTGATATTTTGACAAAAAATTGGTTTCCAAAAGTTTCTAATGAGTTTAATATGTATATTTCATAGTAGCAAAAGTTCTGAGTTGAGTAACCTAAGGTAATCATTTTTTGAGGCACATTTTGTAAAGCTATTTTTCAGAATTGATAAGAAAACCAACACAAAATTGATCAGTTGTTTACCTTTAGAAGCGATTTTCCCATTAGTATGTTTTAGACATCTGAATTTTAAAATGATCTTACTCCGGTTTTACTCAACTTAAGAACATGATTTAAAGACCAAAATAAAGCTTATAGTCATCTATCTAAATATTATTGTTTTGTTATTGTTTTTATTTTACTGTATTTTATATATTGTATGTTTAAGACATCCTGTAATGGGCGATTCCGCTGTTAGATGTAATTGAAATAAAATAAAATATATCAATAACTAATTTTTCATTTTTTGTACCACAAGACCCATTTTGTCAAAACAGCTCACAAATGTGATACTGTACACCCATATTCGTGTGTAATATGACATCCATCATGTCCAAATATGGGTACATCACAGAAATTTGTCACATAAAATTTGATAGTATGGAAAGAACTTAATACACTGGCCATCTGTTCTCTTGCACCAGTAGTGATTTCACATTATCCTACAACCTCAATAAATCCACCCATATCCTAGTTATACATAGTACACACTACTGGACTTTTAGTTGTTTGCTTGATCATTCTAACATAAAATTCAGCTACAACATTCACTGTTCATTATTAATAGGAACTCTTGCACTAGGCCTTTCTTTACTTACCAAATATACTGTTAGTTCTTCCTACGCCTGCTTTGACTGGGGGTCTGCCTGCTGGAGAATCCTTCAATGGACTCTTCGAGTTCATTCCTGAAAAGAGAAATGTCCACAACTTGCTTCAATTTTAGCAATCATTTTTATGCACTAAATGATTCTATTACAAGTAGAAATAACTTGAGTTAATATAACTTAAGTTTAAAACTTAACAGAATTGGCAAGTATCATTAGTAAGAAATAACCACTGTATTCCTTACCAGGTAGGTAACGTGACTGCCTAAAGTAAAACTGTTTCGCAGATGAAGCGGACGAGTTACCAGACTCGAGCAAACGTCGGGCAGCATGAGATTGCACTTTGTTAATATTACTATAAGACGGTTTCTCTTTTGGTTCAAATAAATCATCATCACCCCAATCAAATGATGATTTTTGTTTTGCAGGTGGCTGTCTGGTTATTGGTGCAACAGGTTTATTCTTAATGGAACTCATAATAAAATCAAAATCATCTTCTATATTGTCCATGTTTGTTTTTCTAGCGTTTGTTTTTGTAGTGTCTGTTTTCGTTGCTTCAGCTTGATCCCAGTGGCGCCTTGGTTTGTTCGCCGGTGCAACTGCTTGTGCCGGTTTCTCTTTCTTTTTGCCAAGTGATGATAAGAAATCATCTAAATCGTCCTTTTTGTCCTCTTTCCTTTCCACTTGAGATGTCACATCTTTATTACCCATCACATTAGGCTTGGGGTTTTCCTGGCCATAACTGTATTTCTTTGATTCAATACTTTGTGGCTTAGTTTGAACTGGGGTTTTTGGTCCAAGATTTTGTCCAACTTGAAAGTAAGGATACTTCAAACACTGTAAGTTAAAAAAGTTAAAAATAATTACTTTATAATTAAGGAAGTACTGTATATGTATCAATATTTTTAAAACAAAAACTTAATACCAATTATTGAAAATATAGTATAATATTATAAACTAACTTGTAATAATAAACAAGTTAAATGATTAGAACCCTTGACACAGTTGAATCCGGGGCCAAGCATGAAAAGCATGCTGAGACACATACATAGTTCCCGTGAATAATCACTACCCACTCTTAACACCTCCGCATGTTTCCTTAATAAGGGGTTGTGAAGTATTTATTCAAAGTTAAGTATGTATTCTCAATAAGGTGTTGTACAGCACTAATTCCAGAGCAGAACTTATTTGAGAGAGGGATCTTTTGGATCATTTACACTATCCACATGCCCACCTCAAAAAAATTACTAAAGAAGAGCATAGGCTAAATTGCTGACTTGAGAAATAACAATTTCCAGTGTGAAAAAATATATTTTATGGAGTATTTAGTCATTAACAAATACAGGTGGTTTACAAGAATGGAACAATATTATTGAAGTGGTATTCTTCTATTTTGTCTTACAGTACGTTTAAGACAGTTCTTGCTCACTTCCCAACACAATGGCGGGGAAATTGTACGTTGCCTAACCTTTCTCTAGTGCAAGGCTCTGTTAACAATGGACATCACAGAAGGTGATCCATTGCCATTCACATATTTAGATTTGTTTTGTAGTCCCATGTAGGTTTGTCTTACATCCAGGGACGTCAAGAGGGGAAACTGTAACCGGGGAAAGGATTGGTGTGGGCCCTCAGTTACAAGCGAGTGTGAGAAAGATTGCGCTGAAGGCACAAAATATCTTTTTTGAGGGGTTCTGTCAATCTCAGGAGGTCCATTATTAGGGAACCGATGCCACTACTTAGGGACCCATAACAGTAATTATTTTTGAAAAAAAGTTTGAAAAAAAAAATGCTACCTGCAAATTTTTATGGGCCCCCTGGTAAGCTTGGAATCCCCCCAACCCCCACCCGGTCTCGGTGACACTGCATGTACCAATTACTGAGAGTAAGAAGGAACTACATTACACTACTTTACCTGCGCTGCTGTTGGCCTCTTCTGTGGGTTCCAATGGAGCATATCTCTGAGTAGATTGAGAGCCTCCGGGCTGGCGTTACCAATCAGTGATTTGAAAGGTGTAGGCACACACTGAGGAAACTTGAAATTCATCTGATTTGCTAGTTGGAAACCTTCTGGCCAATCCATCTATAAAAACATTTATTTCAAATTTCGTAAAACATTTCCGGGTAAAGCTACATTTGTATAACTAGTGTAAAATGTAGCTTAAGAGAAAAACACATTTGCCACAAGTAATGCTGAGGTAGTCTTAGGCCTAATTTCACAGTTTAATTGCCAACCACCATTCTCTCATTCTTGCTGATTGATAAATGGTTTCCACAAGTCTAACAAATCTACAATTTAGGTTAATAATGCTTCAAATTTATCTTTTGACGCTTGCAATGTTGCCTTTGCCAAATAACATGCAAGAAATACCAACTCTATTTTTATTGTACAATAAGCAATTTGTAGTGAGGATAACGCTTCAAATTTATCACTTGAAGCTTGCAATGTTGCCTTTGTCAAATAACATGCAAGTACAGTAATACAAACTCTATTTTTATTTCTAAAAAGCAATTTGTTGGGATGGCATCATTACGAACAACCAAAATGTTAACTAGGGAATTGACTCCCTCGTGTTAAAAGCTTATTTTAGATATTAGACTTGGATGGACAGTCACAAGTTTGATAACATGATGCTATATGAAATGTGAGTAAACAATAAAGTAACTAAACCTTCTTTGGTGTTCCTAATACAGAGCACACTTTGAAGATTTCGTCCACCTCACTACTGCCTGGGAAAAGTGGCCGTAATGTGTATAATTCTGCCATTATGCAACCCAGCGCCCATATGTCAATCGGAGAATTATAGTTAGTAGAGCGAAGTAGTACTTCTGGTGCGCGGTACCTGAAAGTTTACAAATAATATGAAATAAAAATAGTAGCCAATAAGTATTAGGGAGGGAATAGAGGTCTAACTTTCAGGTTGTCTTTGAAACGCAATATTATCTTGAAAAGACTAGTATGACCATGACTTAGACGCTGTCCTTCACGAAAAGCGTTCTTTAAAGTTGTTTTAATCCAACACATTCTGCATGTAAAGAATGCTTGTTTGAAAAACTCAATTCATATTATAATTAGAACCCCCAATAACTTACTGGTGGTAATATTGTGTTTCGAAATCAGGATATTAGGACCTCTTTCCATTTTATAATCTTTGCTCGCTTCAAGATTTTTAATGTTGGTTCTTAAAGCACTTTAATTTCACTTTATTAGAGGTTTTCAAAAGCACTTTATTTAATTTAAAAGTGGTTTCTAAGAAGCACTTTATTTACTTAACTTAAAGTGTTTCATAAAAGGACTTTATTAATTTTATATTTCTTGAAAAAGAACTTCAATATGTTTCACTTTCCCATTTAAAAGTCACTTTGAGTGTTAAAAAATATACAAATATTGACACAAGCTACTGCCCTGTATGCAAACACAAACATATCCATAAAATGCATCAAATCCTATGCAAATACATTCCATTATTTATCCACAGAAAACAGATGTTCTATGGACAGTGACTGGACAAGATTGAATCTATCTATAAACTATATTTCTCATTCTTTCTTCTCTCTCTAATGTTTAATTTCTTGTTCATCTAGGTTTACAATTCCTTCTTCTTCTCTGTCTACCTAATATTATTGAACAAGGAACAATAATACAAAACAACTCATCTAGGAATCATCCTAAGCCTACTATATGCATTACAATGGCCTGTTGCTAAACTTGGATGGAACGATGCATTTGCGATGTCACCACAGATCTAGTTGAAGGTGCCTAAGGCTACGTCCGAGCATGCACCAGATTCGTAATTTCAGAAATGGGATATTATGTAATCGTGTATGCTAAAACAGCTCTAACATTATATAAAATTGGTAATCTTCTCCTTTACTGTCACATACCATCTTGTTGAGACATAGTCTGTATATGGTGGCCTTGAGCGGATCTCTCTTACAAGACCAAAATCAGCTATTTTCACTAACTCTGGTCCAGTACATAACAAATTCTCTGGCTTCATATCACGATGAAAAAATCCTAAAATTTAAATTATAAACTGTTATTTATTTTACTATTTGGAAAAGACTTATTAATTACTGTATATTCACTTTTTTTACAGTATACAAAATATTAAAAAATTCATATACAGTATTGTACTACTATCATCACAATATCCAATTATTTCTTTGTCACTAATTCTAAAATCTGATATTTGCATGACTTAAAAGAAATTAACACTTTGCTTGCTTCATGGTCTACTTACCATGTTTGTGAATGAATGCTAGCCCTTGTAAGATCTGATATAAGATGTTCCGTATTACAGACTCTGGTAATAAACGATCTCTGAAGACGTAAAAACATTACAAAATTGAACATTTACATCTAGATCTATAGTACTTGGTACAAGTTACATAACAATAATAAAAGTAAAAGTACTAAATATTAGCTATATATTTCTGTCATTTCATTTTCACTTTTATCCACTGAAATACACAATAAAAAGTTCTTCTAAATGAAAACATAAATTTAACATTGTATGCGAAACCAGAAATTGAATCATTCTATTAAAGGAAGATTAAATTCCTTAATTAAAATGCTTGCATTTTGTATACCTAAATTAAATTTCTATCAAGGCCTTGTACAATTTAGAATCATTAAGCATGCATGCACCATCATATTTATATTAACTTATTGTTACTGGTCTGAGTCCTAGTCATAAAACTAAAAACTAATTTTCTCAGAAATCCATTAAAACTCATTTACAATCATGCGTGAGAAATACAACGTACCGGTAGACAAAGTGCCTTACTCAAGGTCACAAGCTACGTGCAACAAGAAGGAATTTGAGGTTAAGAAAAAACAAACTGTTGCTGCTGCACCAAACCACTTCTAATAGTGTGTAGGGATGAAATTATTGCAGGGTGGGATGTACGGTGGTTACATTTTGAATCGTCTTATTTTCAAAGACAACTATACTAGTGTAGTGAATGGGAAGTGTTCATTGTGTTTTTTCTTACCTATCTTTCATTAGCTGATATAGGTTTTCTTTCATGAATTCAAAAATAAAATAAAGATGATCGTTTTCCCGGATAACTTCTTTCAATTTCACAATATTTGCATGGTTCAATTTGCGTAAAGACTGAAAGAGAATGATGAAATAGGAGATAATTGGAATCATTACCCTTGCCTCTCTGAAAAAGAGGTGAGAGTGTTGTAATAGTGCGCATCTGTGTGTGTGTGTCTGTCTGTCTGTATGTGTCCTTTTGGGTCCATAACTAGACCATTTTACTTCAGATTTTCACACCTTGACAATGTTACATGTATTTTGGTCCTCCACAAATTTGGAGCTGATCAGAAGCAAAATGCAGATTTCAGAACGTTATTTATATATTTTCTGGCCGCAACAGCCAACAGAGCCAACTCGAGCGGATCATTTGACCGAGTCGTTTGGCTAGGCCGAGCCGACTCGTGTGTCAACCTCTGGTTGGCGGACTGGAAGCTGTCCAGACGGCGTTCTAACTCGCCCGATTGATGGGCTTGCCATGTGAGGCCTATGCTGCCCCACACTATGATAAAAGGAAGTAATTGACAATTTTTCAAAAATGAGTTTTTTAGTCACTGTCAAAGAACTAATAATTTGGAACATATTGATATATTTGAGTATGTTCAAATGCAGCTAATTAACAAGTAATTAGCAACACAAAAAGGAAGAGAGAGACTAAAAATACGGTAAAAACCTCCAGAAAAGGAAGCAGGGGACAAAATCAACATGCTCCATATTCATTAATTACTCAAAGCACAAACATCAGTTGCTCCTTTTGTTATGGTGGGGCAGTATGATGCTAGGCTTCGTTTGACGGATGGAGCTGTTCAAGGAAATCGACTATATACATAAATATGGTTTGTTCATGTGAATCTAGTAATCACAGGAGCTACACTGGTGTTAATGTAGCTTCCTTTAATAGCGAATAATCACAAATAATGGATTCTAGTTGTTCTTATCAGTTGACTGGAATAACCGCAGCAGGGTCACAATGCACATCATGACCCCCAATAAAAATATGGTGCAACTGGTTTGAAAATGTGTAATCTCAGATTATAAGTATTATCATTGCAATCTGTACTTTGTGGCAATAGTTTACTGAGTGAACATATTAAATAAGGTTATATTTACCTTTACTTCCCGCAGTTCCATACATTCATCCCATGAGTAATATTTCTTCTTCATCCTGAATAAAAATTATTGAGTCTAACTTTAAAAATGGTAATCTTTAATTAGATTTACTTTAATAATATTAGTAAATAAAATACTTAAAATATTTTTGGTGATGTACAGGTTACTAAGAATTACTGCTTTTACATCTAAGAATAGTTTTCATCAATTGTGAACATGTTCTAATATAAAATACAACATAGTTTATGTTAGATATATCAAGATTATACCCTAAGGTAAATTTAATTTATAATTACTTTTAATAATTCTAGTAGTCTATAATAATATATAACAGGCTACTAAGAATTAATGCATTCATGCTTAAAAATTGTGTCACTTAATTATTAATTAGTTGTAAACATCTCCAAAGTGCACAGCAAACAAACATGTCTGCTAAGCATACAGGAGGCCAAATTTAAAAAAATTATGTATCTTGAACTTATTCACTTCCCTATTCCATATCAATTATTTTGAAACACCGTTTTTAATCAGGAGGCAAAACACACATAATTGAAGAATGATATTACAGTACAGAACTTGGCATTAGGCCTACTATTATGGAAACTTTACAGAATAAATTCTTACTTTTTGATAGCAACCATTTCACCAGTCTCATTACTTTTGCCGAGAAGAACACTGCCGTATGTCCCATCCCCCAGCTGTCTCATTGTCTGGTACCGATTCATGGCTTGCAGTTTAATTATGTTTTGATTTTAAAGTACAGTGTCTATAGTATCGTCAAATATTTGTTCCATGTCTTGGCTTTATGTTTGAAGAACCTATTGAAAAAAATAGAAATCATTTTAAAGAATTCGAGATAAGTATAGCTGATGCTAGACACTATAAATTAATACACATTTAAAGAGTATGGTCAAATAATTTATAATAGATTTAAATCCTCTCTAATGTACTGCAGCCAAGAATCTTAGAAACAGCAAAATACTATTAATGATAATAATAATAATATTTAAATTTCCTCATTAACAAATATAGGAGGAGGGCGAATCCAAGGAAGAACAAGGTTCCTGTACAAGGTTTGGCAACCCCACAAAATTAAATATGATAGAAAAAAAAAACAGTCACACAACCGCAAAGACAGCCTGCAGAAGTACAACGTCAGATCATTGCTTAGATTAACCATGTACTGCACGACGATAGTAAAGATAGTTAATGGAGTTACAGCAGTTACAGTAGGCCTAATGTATGTATACCGATGGAGAAAACAAACAATCTCAGATGCGAACAAAGGATCAAGGCTTACTATAAATGCTGCCTTTATTTGTAGTATCTAATCCTAGGCTAGAGGCTAGGCCAAATTGACTCATTACTAACAATATAAATTAAAATTTTCAAAAGAAACAAGGGTTGAAGGTCAGCTTAATATTAAATTCATAATTTATTTATTCTTTCTTTTGACTAGATAATTTTCAATACTAGCGTACGGTCTCCCAAATGGCCCAGTTACTTTCTGAAAAATATAAACATAATTAATTAACAAAATTATTTTTAAAATAATTAGATAAGCATTGTTATTGAGAGAGGTGAGACGTTTAAGCTGTTGGGCTATGTGCAGTGTGAAACGTGCATAATGCAGTACTCCTTTGGAAAAGAGTAGGGATTTCCTCGCTGTAGTCACCACCAGGAGGACCCCCCCCCCCAATGGAAATAATAATAATAATAATAATATGTTAGATTTATATAGTGCTTAACGCTAACAAGGCTTCTAAGTGCTTCACATTACTACCCCCGGAAATAGACTTCTTTAGATTTTTGTGGGTCATCCTTGATGTTTACACAGAATATTATATCCAACAATTCATTTTCAGTCCATTTGCATCACAAATTTTATAGCTACTCTAAGAATAAGATATGTTGACAAAATAGCTGTGGACAAATTGTTTAATCTAAATCATATCTATTTGTAGCAAAGACAAACCAAACCAGTCACTGGTTGCAAAAATTGATTTTTATTTATTAATACAGGGTTAAAAAGTAGAATAATTAATTTTTCTTCTTCTCTGTTGTTGTTAGGCGCCTTGAGGTTGTGTCAACGTGAGGCGCTATATAAATCCAGAATTATTATTATTATTTATTTAGTTCAAACATGTGGCTGTTTAAAGAACAAAGTTTATGATTTTTACATTTCTCAGGCATAAACCATCACTAAATTGTTAAAAATTGTTGTTTTAACATTGAAAATGGGGAAAACAACAGCATAGCATGATATATAGATATATAAAACTTAGTTTAGTCATGTTTAGTGCAATAAAACAGATTTCAAAAATTTCAGCATGCTTTGGCTATTATCTCTGAAATGGGATTTGCGACGAGTGACTGGTTTGGCTTTTCTTTGCCACATTTTAGCATAATGTATGATTGTCAGCAATTTTACAAAAACACAATAACTCCATGAGTAGAATAATAGGTTATCTTGGAAGTGGTGATCTTAATAGTGGCATTAAAGGTTTGTTTAATACCAAAAAATAGGTTTTTAAATAACGTAGGTTATTTAAAAACATACCTTATGTTTCTACATTGACAGTATGAAAAAATTAATTTTCTTTGCCACATTTTAGCATAATGTATGATTGTCAGCCATTTTACAAAAACACCAGAAATGTAGAATATGTACAGTCTGTTAAAATTCTGATGTGCCCATCTGTAACCATCCTCTACAATTAACCATTACCATTAAAAGTATGGAATAGAACTTTTCAGAAATGGCAAAGCCAGACTAGGCACAGTCACCTAAAATACAGTAGCCAAATGAGTAAAGAATTAGTTGAAATCGGACTAAAAAAAAGTAACTTTAATGTGGTGAATTTTTAAAATTAGGATAAAAGTTCATTATCTACAAGATTATGACACAAGATTAATGATGATACTACTCTACTAGGCCTAGGCTAGCTGAATAATCAAAATCTTATTATTATGCTGCTGAAGTAGGTCTGTCATGGTTGTCATCTAGCTGATTATCAGCCATAGGCCTAGCCTATCTATCCTATATATACTACTAAGTACTAAACTTGGTGTACGCCTAGGCCTAGGCTAGTCTACCAAGGCTCGCCTAGGCCCCTAGACTAGGCTACTAAAGTAGTAGGCCTAAGCTAGGCTACCTAGCGAGATTGGAAAAGGCTAAAAATGTAGATTTATTACTACTTATATAGTATGGAATTCTACACAACATCGTATATAAACTTGGACGTAGGTTATTTAAAAACATACCTTATGTTTCTACATTGACAGTATGAAAAAATTAATTTATTACATGAACAAATAATGTCCGTCAAATCAATCCATACGTCCCGAAAATGACTGATGGATCAGCTTGGCCTATATATTATTGCATATCCATAACAACAAAATATACATTCTACGTTTCCCAGCACAGCGCCACCAATATAAAGCGAGTACGACATTCACAGTCAAAAATCAATAATTTAGTCTTGTCCTTAGTTTAATAATATTATACAGTAATAATAATAATAGACCTATCTTATTTTGCTGTTTTTAGCATTATTATTTTGTCTTGTTTTTTATTTCAGCAATTTTTATTAAAAATGTAATCCGCTGATGTTTATGAATAACATTCTGCGTGGCAAAATCTGAAATTGCTATAAAAGAAAAATAGTTAAAATTTAGTTTCTCTTGTATACCATGATGGAGTCGAAAATTCGTTCTTTTTAAGCTTTAGATTATCGAACAATTCAGTTTTTGATTCATAAGTTTTAGCCATACAAAAACCCTGAATATGATTTACCTGTCGTATTATTTATGCCAATTAGTTGGCCAGTTAGCGCACCCTCCACAACAAAATTTTCTTATTTATTTTCATTACGCCCTCCGCTCCAGACATCTCCAAAAAATGATACATATTTCTTGCTTAATTATATAAATTTAAAGCATCAATCTGCACTGTTTACATTCATTAATAAAATATTATTTTAATTTTTCTCAGAAAGTTGGTCCACACTAGTATGTGATAAATATCAGTACTGCAATTCGAATTATGTTGGTATATGATCTTTGTCAGAAAGCAAGACCACGCTGTATTTGATCAATTTCGTAGCATGCAGTATGTGATCATTGTCAGTGAAAAGTCGACCACATTATTATTAGTAATTCAAAACGCATTGGAACATGGTCATTGTCTGGACCATGTTGGTATATGATTACACTGCGAGTCAGACCAGCTGTCCTCCTATGCCTTTTGGACCCCACTGGCACCGCTGCTGTTGGACTGATGCTTTGGAAAGTCCATTGTCAGTCAGACCTGGGGAAGATTTGGGGAGGGGCGGGCGGGCGAACCTTTTTTGGAATGGGGAAAAAGGAAAAGACATTATTGATCTCCTCAGAGGCTGCTTTCAGGGCATCTAATGTTGTCTCTCGATTACCCACCCCCACATATTGGACATCTCTGGATACGCCCCTGCAGACTATGTTGGTATGTGGTACAACAGTGATCCAGTTTATAATGTTTTTTTGTACTGTAGTATCATAAGTAAATTTGACCAAGTTTTTATATATTTTGAATTTTTGTGTCTAGTCGTTCATGTTAGGATGGATGGAAATGTGACAGTGATTCTTTTGCTTTTTATTGTGTTTCATGTATTATTGTAAAGTAATTTGATGACAGTTTTTACAAGATATATAATATAGTAGACAACAAGTCAAACAAGTGTTTCCATCTTGGGCTCTCAAATAGATATTTTTTTTATTCTAATGAGGAAACACTTGATAATTATACATTTAATACACGTTAGTCTGTGGTAAAAAGTTCAATAACATTCTCATCTACACTGGTATTTGTCAGTTCTGGAAAAATACAAAACTGCCACCAATAAACAAAAATTAATAATATAATTATATATTTAAAAAATCAATTAGAGTGATCATATTTTCCAGTTATCTGTTAGCTGGCTTTCATCATTGCAAAATGTAATGACATTTATTAAAAATACAATGTAACTTAATTTACTTTTCTAAGTTGATACATGTTGGAATCAAGCATGTTGAGTGTCTTTATATTAGCAAAGAGTATAGAATTGCTTTTCTATACTCTTTGATATTAGTCACCTCAATCAAGTCATTCGCACTTCTGTTTCATCTTAAGAAAAGAAGTACAACATGAATTTATAACTCTATAATGGGTCATTTAATTTTAAAGTCTAAATTTTGAAAAAATCATGCACTGGGCTTATTTATATTGAGATAATTAATTTCAACAACATTCACATACATTATACACCCTTATTTTTATCTATACATTCAAAAGGAAGCAGGCTCAAATTCTGGCAAGCAACAACACACTGAATTACTTTCCCAATACAGTATATATTTCTATCTGATACCAGCACATCCAATTGTCAAATGCCTAAAATGAAACAGGATGCATATATTTCAACATTTATTGTGGTAACATTTTGACATAAACAGGAGGATACATGCATGCCATAATGCCAATCACATGAGCAAATACAATTTTATCAGTTATGTTAATATCAGGGGAAAGTGCTTACCCCGCTATATGCAGCAATTAAATCTAGGCCGTGGATATTGTTTCGACAACATTATGTAATTTTAAGGTGTAGATTGGTGGAGCTGGCTTGACCCTAACCTTAAACTGCAGTCTCAATGCACTATGGCATGTTGGAAGAATATCCATAGTGTTAAATCTATTTTCATTTCCAACTGTGTTAATGTTAATATCCAGGGCCTCTTTACGTATCAAAGGAAAGTAATGGTCATTTGGCACACTGTACTGGCACAATAGGAAAGTGATTTCCAATCAGTGTAGCGAACTACTGTCTATGTTAATATTAAGAAAAACTGCTTGTTCCACAAACATGTTTTTACTGACGAATTAACAGAAAGTGCTTGCCCTTTAGTGTAGCACTTGTCTTTTGGCCCACTGTAGCTGGCCCAAAAGGTAAATTACTGCCACAAGTTGAGCACTTGCCAATTAACAGAAAGTGCTTGCCCTTTAGTGTAGCACTTGTCTTTTGGCCCACTGTAGCTGGCCCAAAAGGTAAATTACTGTCACAAGTTGAGCACTTGCCCTTTGGCATACAGTGTGCTGGAACCAAACATGCTTTCAGATATAGCAATATCAGGCCCACTGTACTGGACCCCCCAATTTTTACAGTGTGCTCAATATTTTCCCTTTGGTTGGTTTCGATATTTAAGGAATTCCCTTATAAATAAGAACATGATTATTAACAGAGTTAAATATATGTGACCTTTATAATGGCATAATATCCTGTTGACTGTGGACAAATTACATACTCTTAAATTACAGGTCTCATACACACCATTCATTAAAAAAAACCCCTAAATATTATATCTAATTGTGAAACAAAATAATAAACAAAAAAATAGCAAACATCAATTAAAAAATAACATTTATAGTTTACAAGTGAATATTATGTTTTAGTTACATGTAGGAAACTGTAAATTATTTGGATAATATAATCATTGTTACTTGCTCTAATCCTAACTAGGCATACAAATATACAAATAACAAAAGGCACCTCCGACATGCTGTTATCTCTGTGTAACTTCAACACATCATGGACACCGGCAATTCAAATGAGATGAACCCACACAGGTTAAATAAACGCTACCCAAGAATCAAAATGGTCAGAAAATTTATAGTGTTAAGTATATATATATATATATATATAAAATGTTGCCTTTGTCAGAATTCATAGACAGTTTGGAGCTAAATTTGTTGTGCATTGTTGCCGTTTTTTAAAATTTCCAATTAATTTGAATTGGTGTCACTCCAAAATGTGTTGCAAATGGGGCCATGTTGACAATAATTTATCAAGGCACTACATCAACATATGCTACTTAAGTGACCATGCAAACAGTCAAATATTCACTGCTGATGGTGCCATGTCAAAGGTCATATCACCATTAACTGCTCATGGTGCAATTTCAACCTTTGTTGCTCATGGTGTCTTCCTACCAGTGATTGCTCATGAGGACATGTCAACAGTCGATAGCGAGTTTTAGTTCTGGGACGAAACGCATCCTAGCAACGTATGGTAATGGACCTTTCCGCTAAGCCCCGCCCCTTGGATACTGTTGCTAAGGTCCCACAAAATGACAAATGTGAATTTGTGGGACAACATGTCTGTTTGTGAAACATGTGCGTATTTCCTGGCCCTGTTCAAATAGGTAAGTTTGCCACGCTCGAAAGGTCCATTATTTATAAAATCAAAAATCAAATTCAAGATTTCTTTCTTTGTGAATATAAATTTATGAACCATAACTTACAAAACAATAGGCAAAAAAATATGGATAATGTTCTGTTTAGATTTGCAACACTACAATAACACAACCCAAGCCCGATAGCTAAATCAAATGAGATGACGTGCGAGCTTGTTTTTTTAGTGGTCAGAAAAGCACAGTCTGCAACAATGGATTCCAAGCTGAATGAACTCAACATTATAAATTTAATTACACATGCACGCACGCCTCACGAATTCAATACATCCCGTATTACTCATCTCGGAACTAAAACTCACTATTGTTCATAGCACCAGCCAACTTTAATTCCATCCCATTTTGTGTTTTCATGATGCCATTTCAACATGCATTTTTGATGGTGCCATGTCATTACCACCATGTAATAATAGATGAATGTACCTGTAACAATAAGTCACCAAGTACATAAAAAATTTAGTCTCCTTGCTAGAGACAATGGGCCGATAAAAAAAAATTTTGCGATTTCCTTTAAAGCAGTATCACCAACTCGTCTTGGCTGATAATAAAGATCTATCTATAAATATAATTGGCTGATACGGCAAGTCCGTCTGTACAAACGCGTGTTTCTAAGTGGTAGACACTGCAGGTCCATCTGTACATATAAGTGTTTATAATTGACTGATATTGCATGTTTTAGTCTGTAAATAGAGATATTTTCTGATTGGCTGAAAGTAGAGGTTTATCTGCAAATATTTTTATAAAGTACCTGATAATGCAGGTTTGTCTGTTCTGAGAGGTGTTTTGTAAATGATCCATCTGTACATATGGTGTTTTCTGATTGGCTGATACTACAGGTTTGTTTATATTTACAATAGGTGTTTTCTTATTGGCTAAGGCAGGTCCATAGGTGCCCCGGTGTTAGAGAACGCATTCATCAATCAACTTTGTCAAAAGCATAGTGCTTGATTGAAGTTGATGTCAACGCAGGCTGAGAAATGATGATGCTTCACTGATGTTCAATCACGTAGGGAAGATGAAGGAGAACATATTAACAACATTTACTCTTTTCTTTATTCCTGTCTTGGGCGGGGTCAACATAGGTTGATGCCTGGGTGTTATTGGACACTGGATACTGAAAGAAAAAATAACATCCAAAATGATTATTTAAATTTTATTCAAAATAATGAATGCATGTAAACTTATGTCCACATTATCAAGATGCTACAGTTATTATCATTATTATTATTATATAATTCATTTTTTCTTATTATAATTTACCATGTAAAGCTTATCAACAGCTGAAGGTCATTACCCTTAAACATGACTCAGGAAGCTTAACTGGAAAACAGGAGAAGGCTAAACCCACTAGGAATTTTAATGTAAGGGTTTGTTGGGAATAATAAAGGATGAGCTGTGCTGATACATTTCAGTGGTAAAGCATGGTCATTCAATGTTGATACATGTATATGAGCCTTTTTTAATCTTCTTTTACTGAAAGTGCTCTTTTGTTTGGAAATTATATACGGTTTGGTAATTTAAGGAAACACGATTATAACAGACTACAACGTATCATATATCAGGCTGGAAAAATTCTACAACAAAATAGACAACTAGATGATATCTGTGAGATTGAAATTATTGATGTAAAGAGTATTTTAACAGATAGTTCCCACCCACTAAATGCATCTTTTACTTGGCTACCCTCGGGTAACTGCTGTTGAAGAAATTACCTAGCTTAAATGTAAATTCTAATATTATTATGTGGATCCAAGATTTTCTAAGCAACAGAGTACAATATGCAAGTTTTGCTGGAACTTTTTCAGACCCCATCACTACACAGATTGGATCACCTCAGGGATGTGTGGTTTCTCCACTACTATTTATTATTTATACTGATGACTGCAGATCCAAAAATGAAGATGTTAAGATATTGAGATATGCAGATGACTATCATATGTCTCATGAAATCAAACTCTGTTTCTAACTATGTGAATACTGTCGCGAACTTCTCATTGTGGTGTAAACAAAACTGTTTAAAACTGAATGGGAAAAAAACAAAAGAACTCAAAATTGACTATAGGAAAGGAGAAAATAATGTTGTATCACTTGTTGACAATTTTGAGATTGTTACTCATCAAATACCCAGGTTTAGAGATTGATAATAAGTTAAACTGGGGGGGGGGGAGCAGTGTGATAAAATTGTTAAGAAGGGTATGACGCGATTCCATTTCTTAAGGAAATGGCGGTCATTCAATGTTGATACCGGTACATGTATAATGAGCCTTTTTTATTCTTCTTTTATTGAAAGTGCTCTTTTGTTTGGAAGTTATGTATGGTTTGGTAATTTAAGGAAACACGATTATAACAGACTACAACGTATCATAAATCAGGCTGGAAAAATTCTACAACAAAATAGACAACTAGATGATATCTGTGAGATTGAAATTATTGATGTAAAGAGTATTTTAATAGATAGTTCCCACCCACTAAATACATCTTTTACTTGGCTACCCTCGGGTAAAAGGTTAAAATCACAAGTCTGTAGAACAAATAGATATCTTAATTCAATCGTACCACTTTAATAAAAATATCAAATAAGTTTTATGGCCTAATTATAATTTATTTTCTCCACTACTAGCTATTTATTATTTATACCGACTACAGCATTTTGTTTTGCGATGTGATGTACCAACCGATTTTCCGAAAGGACACAAATAAAGAATCTTGAATCTTGAATTATCATCATCATTGGTGTCTTGGCCCTCAACACGTTACTCGACGGAGCTGGCTTTCTAAAAAGCAGTCTTCGACAGGAATTGGAAGCAGCAACATCACAAACAGCCACTGCCTAAATCCTAATGTGCGTACAACCCCAGCTGGGATCCACCCACTGGTGCACTTACCTTTTTGAGAATGTCTTCTGCCAATGTCATGAAAGCAGTCTCTACATTGATGTTTGTCTTTGCACTTGTTTCCATGAACTTAATGCCATTTTCCCGTGCAATCTACAAAATGAAGAAAAATTTCAAAATATAATTACGGTACATGCCAATCTGTATCTATGCATGGAGAAAATGAAGATTGGCACTGAACCACAGAACCGGCCTAGCAAAATAACATGTGTGTTTGTTTGGTATGTACTGTATGTACGCCTGTCGCTGTTTTGATTGGTCAGTTGCCCAGTATTATTGACACTCTGAAAAGGTCCATTGGGTCTGAAGAAGCAGCGACAGCTAGTAATGATTGCAAGTGTAAACAGGGCTTAAGCCTCACCTTGCCTCAAACCACACCTTGCATCTATTGGTAGTAAAGGATGGATGGATATATTTGGAGTAAACACCAAGGATAACCTATGGAAGTCTGAAGAAGACTTGGGGTCTTTCTGGTGGAAATTGGGCAGCACACCAGGAAACAAATCTCTACTCTTTTTTGAAGAGTGTACTGCATTTTTTAACATGCACATAGGCCATAATGCACATAAAACAACGGCTTAAACATCTCATCCAAAAGACGGTACCCTATCGTAACTTGCATTTCAGCCCTCTAGCTGAAATACAAGGAAAGCAGCGATGGGAAATGAACTGGGGACCAAGAGATCTCCACAGTTCAACGCACACACAGTGGCTACCACCAATTTAGCCCACAGAGTTAATAATTATTATTATCATTATATGAATTTGTTGAGATACTTACCGATTCACCCCTCTCCTTGCTCACCATTCGTTTGTCATCCATATCACATTTGTTTCCAAGCAACATCTTTTCAACGTCTTCATTTGCATGCTATTAAAACAATTCAACAAAATTTAATTGATTAGTGCTATAGCATCTTGTAACAAGAGAACACAGTAGTAAAAACAAAGTACCATTTGTAACATCTGGTAGCAAGAAAGGTAACACATTAACAAGTAGTAGAGAAATACAACTGCAATAACTAGGAGTAATAAACATACAAATGGTAAGATTCCAATAGTAGCAAGAAAAACAACATTAGTTTAACTACTAACTGTACTGTCATCACCATTACAGTAGTAACAAGTGGTATTACAACAATAACATTATACTTAGTAGCAGCTAGTGGCAAGAAAGATATTGTACTGGCAAGAAAATACCAACTAGTCAGCCCGCCCCCCCCCCCTTTTGGGAGGTGAAAGAAAGAAAAATAAAAGAAAGAAAAAGAAAAAAATGATAGCCCACAACGCCTCAAAAGTTATTTTCTGGCGTCTAGAACACAAAAATTTTGCGGACCCCCTAGGACATTGTGGTCTCGATCGGCCCAAATTTCTTCCCCCCTTTTTCTCCCCCCCCCTTTCGGGGGCCCCCCTTTTGGACATCTCTGGATCCGCCCCTGCTAGTGGCAAGAAAAATACTATCCAATTAGAGGAAAGAACAACATCATTATGGTAGCAGCTAGTAACAAAGATACCAGAAATTATTGGCAAAATACCATGACAATTAGAGGCAAGAACAATGCCATTATGGTAGCACCTTGTAATGCCCCCTTCACACATTCACGATTGAGCATGATTGTTCAAATTTTGAAAATCCCAGTAGCGTCGTATTCAATTTTGTACGAATCGCTACAGTAGCACAAATTTAGAACTTTTGAAAATCTATCATAGCAAAAATTGTGAAATGGCTGAAAGGGGCATAAGAAAGATCTAGCAAATAATGGAAAAATACCATTAGTAAGTAGTAAGAGGCAAGAGAGATACCACGAGTAGCAACTTACTTCCTGAATGTTCCTTAGCCACTTGGCAATGTTATCGAATGTCTTCTCTTGTGTGATGTCATAAACCAGCATGATCCCCATTGCACCTCTGTAGTAGGAAGTTGTAATTGTGTGGAATCGCTCCTGGCCTGCAGTATCCCATATTTGTAGTTTTATTTTCTTTCCATTCAGTTCCACTGTTTTGATTTTGAAATCTATACCTGTAAAATAAAAGATAAGATAAAACGTATTTACTGCATCAAACGTATTTACTGCATCTCCAATTGGCAGAAATAATACTCTCAGAGAAAACAAGAATCTACAGTACTGCGTGTTTGTATTAATGTTAGATGAATTCTTTGGGAGTATGGCACCAAGGTGCAAGTTTTGAGGCTGAGATTGATGTAACCGCGACCAAAAGTATATTGTACACAGTGCAGCTGAGAACCTCTGCAGAAGTGCTACATTCCCACTTTTACTGTACTCAGACTTGAAGTTGTATTGGCTGAAACTTTTCGCTTGAACAGAAATTGCCTTGAAATGCTAACTTTTGTCAAGACTCAAGTGTGATTACGCACACCTGTCTGAACTTGCACCCGAAGTAACCGGAACACTGAGTAAAGTTAACATGGCCCTTTAATTTTATACAGTAGGTGTATGCTCACTGCAGTTGACAAAAAACAATTAAAAAAATTATTGACAATGTACTCTAAAACTTTGCCAACATGTGGAGGAAAAGGTCTGTCACCAACATTTTCTTAACATCAGATCTACCAATTAAGATACCGGTATTTATTTTTTTATCAATAACTTTATTTGTTGTTCAATCATCTCACATGATGCATTTTGGCATGGTCAAACAAGTTCATCTGATTAAGACAAGATTTCAACTTACCAACAGTAGGAACACGAGAATCGCATACGTTACTATCTTCACTAATAAATTTCGCAACTATGCACGATTTTCCAATAAAACTGTCACCAACAAGGATAATTTTAAACATGTAGTCAAATGGCTTCGACAACCCATTCCAATTTAAGTTTGGGTTCATTATGCCTATAACACCTAGTGTACCTGCAGATATACTTAATATCTCCAAATGATTTTATGACATGGTAGAATTTCTCAAGCATTAAAATGATGTCACATTTGCGCTACAGTCAGTAATTACTCATCAAGTATTATGTTTATGCTGTACTTTTTACAGATAAAAATAAAATCATTTCAATGAGTGTTGTGACAAAGACAAGAATCACTGTCAACCTGTTTCGAGGTTCTCTTTTGTTAATTTTAGAAAGGGTATTATCCCGATATTCCTAGACGTCAAAATCCATTGACCTTTGAACTTCTGTATCCTCGTATAGTACATGCAACAACATTCATCGTAAGAATTTTCATATAATTTGAACTGAGCCACCACACTTGAGCTATCAAATACAATCTCAAAATGAAATCTTTAATAATGACGTTTATAAGCATTATACAGTATCCAACATGGCTTCAGGTAAAATCTTTCAATCCAAAAATTGCTATTGCACACATTTCCCTTCTGGTGCAGTGATCACCAACTTCACTCGACGAATGGTACCAAATCCAAACTATTGTGGTAAGTTTGGCTCTACAGATTGAATGAACACAATTACTTGAAGTACGACATAACAAATATGGGAGCAGGTCAATGCTATTGTATACAATAGTTCCACAGAACACTGACAATGAATCAAATAAATAACTGCAGTGGTAGAATAGGGTAACTATGACCCAAATCAAAAAGGCATTATAACCTAAAGTAAACACAAACTAGATATAGACCATGGTGACAAACAATGTTTAAGTAGTGTAGTGTACCCCATACTGTCAAAAATAGACAAAAAGAAATAAACTGTGTTATTACAAGATAACAGCTTCAATTAAATTATTGTATATTATGTATGGTAACTAATTAAAAAGTTTTATAAAGAGTGATTCTCTTGACGAGAAATAACATCCATGTTTAAGAATAGGACTACCGTATATACACATTAATATGTTCACCCTATTAAATAGTGGATGGGTCCATTTGTATGCCACTCCTAATACAAAAATAAAACTTATCAGAAACTGTACTTCAGGTTGGAATTCAACAGATAAGCTACACAATCAAGGAGTCAAATGAGTTGATTACAATCAGTTAACGTATTAACCGATTTCATCAGAAAACAATATGTTTATAACAGTATTATTTAGAGAGAAAATTCCCTTTCTGTTTCATTGCTTCTCTACTCTAATAAAAAAAAACCCAGCGCAGTCAAAGTAAAAATACACTAATCAAATACACCTGGAATAATATGCAAGGTAAAAAAACTTTTTGTATACCGATCTACTAAATTATGGACTAAACTCCCGGATCATACTAAAACCAATTTTAAATTTATGACACTTTCAAATTTTAAGCATTCTATTTCAAATCCTCAATAATACCATCTTAATTTAACATGATTTTCTCTTACCTTGCATATCCACATTTATTATTTAATTTTTTTTTTTTTTTAAGTTTCTTTTAATGTTCCTTTTAAATCTATTTTAATTTGTAGTTAAGTTATCCATCTTTTTTGGTTACCATGTGTATATATCTGCTTTTAAAATTTTTCGTAGTTAAGAACTGAACCACCTTGGAAATCAGTACTATGTGTATATTCAGTATAAAGAAAGAATAAATAAATAAATAAATACTCCATCATGACTTAACCACTAGGTGAAAACTTTTTAGCTCACACAAATGCTGTTTCAAATTGGAATGGGACCTCTGTACAGTAAATAGCGCCACCATTCAATGCTATTTTCTAAGATTTACAACGTACAGCGAACAAGCAACCACACAATCAACAACATTTTTTACAATCTTTATCACAAATTAGAGTAGATCCTGTTAATGCCACTAAACAAAATGAGCCTTTATAGTCTTAAATCTCATACACACAACTTTCAATTCCCCAAAAGGATCCCTGGCAATTCACATGTCAGTACAGTTGGTTGAGGGCACTGTACATTATGAAGCAGCATCACACAAGAAACACCTAGTACCAACTTCAGTGCCTGACTAAGATTTTCTATAAGTAGACCGAAACCTACACTAGCAAAAGAAATTATTAATATACGATATTTAAAAACACGTAATTTCAAAGCCTAAATGTCTTACCACACTATCAAATTTTTTGTGACAAAAAAATGAGATACTGTATGCCCATATTTGGCTTTAATAATATGACATTACCATACTGTATGCCCATATTTGGCTTTAATAATATGACATTACCATACCCATATTTGGGCTCATCAAACAGATTTTTGTCATATAAACTTTAAATGTTTCTTACCTATAGTTGGACAAGTATTAAACAAGAAAATGTCATCTATAAATTGACGTACAAGACAGGATTTTCCCGTATCCTGCTCACCGACCATAATCAGTTTGAAATAAAAATCATGCAGATGTACTTCCTGCTGTTCGATATACTTTTTGGCTCCGGAATTCTTGCGATTGTTTGAGTCGGTAGTTTCCATACTTCATTCAATGTGATCACAAAGACACTGATAGTTTACTCAGTATATGTAACATTATGTTGTACAATAAAAAGCAGTATTAATTATCAAAAGCAATCAATTATTATTAACACTTTAAATACCAATCCTTTGTTTGTACTCTTAAGTATATTTGATGCTTCACAAGTACAGAATTTAAGTGCTGTGTTTATTTTCAGTTTCTGATTTTGCATCCAATTGAATATTTCAAGCTCTAATGAGTTTGAATAAATATCCTAGGTTTTGGTTTTGATTTTATTGTGCATAAAAAATGTCATTTTAAAACTGAGCATTCAGTACTAGTCGCTAGTTAGTAACACAGGTTAATATTGTTATCATTATAAGTAGTAAAACCTGGTATTTAAGCCATGAAAAATACTGGTATGCTGCTTTTTGTAGCCATTAAGTCATTCTATGATATTCTGGTATAAATAAATAGGGGCACTGGTTCTATCTGGAACTTAATAATAACTATCATAGCTTTTAAAATGGCTTCTCCACTGAAGTGTTTCTACCACTGAGTAGGCTATATTGTAGGCTACTTTGTAGGCTATTTGAGTCTTACTCAAAATATGATTGCATATTTATTATATCCAAACCAATGACCTTTAAGTTTTTGATAGTATCTATGATTCACCTATTTTTATCTATTGTTTTGAGGACTCTCAATGACTCCTGAAGTACAGTAGACAGGAAGGTAGTTGTTGTTTTTTGTGTTGCTTTTTAGGCGAGTCAAGTAGCCGCGTTGCAAGGCCGGGGCGCCACTAACTACAGGCTTAACATCGGGCTTGACACTCCTCGCCCAGGGTTCGGTTGGTAGAACCAAGTCTTCTCGGATAAGGACTTAAAATGGAGGTTACAGTCTACACATCTGGCTTGTGTGTACTTTAAAAAACCACTTTAATTGAAAATGCAATGATTATAACAGTTAAAAGCTATTAGTTGAATGATACACATAAGCAATTGATCTTTCTACCTATAGTATTCTTAAGACACAGTGAACCTTTTGTATATCAAATTTACATTGGATATGATCTCTGCCCTTTACATTGATAACTCTTTAGTATAGTAATCACAGGTACAAAAGGGTTAAATCAGCCATTTGAAGATACCATATTGTGCTACAATGACAACAAATTACATAAGCCGATTCAAAGGGGGGGGGGGACCCCAGCCGGCCCAAGCCCCTCCCCAAAAAAAAAATATCGACTAAAATTTTGAGTCTAGGAGTGCCATTTCTGGCCATCTAGAGTTGTCATAATCATAAATTTTCTTACCTCAGTCCCAACCATGGTGGGGCTGAGGTAGTATAGACCCTACACCTGTCAAAGTCCCTCTCCGGGAACCTTCTATTTCAAATTCCTGGATCCGCCACTGAATTACACAGATATTTTTGCGTAAAGAAGGATAGTAGTAAAAATGACATGGCTGCAGTTTTTGGTGTCTATTAAAAGAGCACTAAAATTTGTAACTTTGACAGTAAAAATCAAAGAGCCTCTTAATTGCCACTTTTTGATTCACCAATATGCTAATTAAATCTCCCGCAAGTCACAGAGTTATTATTATTCTCCTACCTTTACCTTTATGACGTGTGCATGTTCTTACTATGGCATACTTTACCAGAGGTCAGCTTGCAATGAACATCACCATGTGCAACAAAATGTAATTAGATGAGTTAAAAGCTCAGTCAACCCTGATCACACAGAGGTGGCTTCATCCAAGTAAGTATTAGGACCCCTGTTCTAATAAACTTTGTATTTATAAATTCTACAGGTTAGATACAAAGCTAATGCATCTTAAGCTCTGCACACACTATCAAATTTTATGTGGCAACTTTGTGTGATATGCCCACATATGGGTATGATATGCCCATATATGGGTACGTATGATGTCACTGTACACCCAAATATGGACATATCAAATTTTATGTGGCAACTTTGTGTGATATGCCCATATATGGGTATGATATACCCACATATGGGTACATATGATGTCATATCACTATACACCCAAATATGGACATCACCTTTTTTTTGTCACATAAAAGTGTGGAGAAAGATTTAGACCTGCTCACTACTTACCTACTGTTGCCAGATTAGTGAACTCATAATCATTGTAGAGGTACTGGAACAGAAGAGATGTTTTACCAACGGTTGAATCGCCAAGAAACAACAATTTAACGTAGGTATCTTTCATTCTCTAACAACTGACCTCCTACAACAAGTTATGTTCAACTTGGTACACACACTTAACTTCTACAAAAACTCCATTTGTTTAGTCCGGTAATCAACAACAGCTGATAAGGTGAGCAGTAGTTGACATTACAGTATCTGGTTTAGTTTGTCCATTGAGATAACTGTTGTTCCTTCAATGACACACAAATGACTAACAGCACAACTATTGGTATGTAAATGAAGTCCTGTTATATAAACCTCTCATCTGTATCTGCTACATTTCCAGGATATTAAACTATAAAATAACTTCCTTCTTCACTGAACAATGTTCTATTTTATTATTTACCAATCTTCCAGTTGAGTACTACTTTAGTATGTTCAGCATTATAACATTTTGACAGAATGTTAAAACAAATTCAAGTTTTGCAGAAGTACTGCAACAACTGTCAAAGCTGGCACTTCTAAATCCTTAATACTAGTAGTACACTTACAACAATAAGTTCAGTAAAGCTTAAAATATTCAGGTGCGCTGATGCAAATGTAGGCTTCTTAAATTTCATTTCATTTATTTTATTTTCTCTCATAAAACTCTCTTTAAAATTGTAATTTATCACACCAGAAGAACATTTATCAAAAGTTACTAGAAATTGCAAATTGCAAGTGAAGTACTGCGAAGTATAAGTGCATATAAATGTTCTTCAAACAAAATTATTTATGCGAGTAAAGTGAAAATAATGAATAATAAAACTATAACAAATAATATGAGACAGACCCATTGTCTCTATTAGAACACTCCCCATTGGGTAACAAAGTCGTAATTTTTCATTTTTGTCAAAAAGTGTCTATAGTGTGGTGAATTATGGTTTAGGTTTTTTTTAATAAAGTTTCAAAAATTTCAATGTATGTGGAAAATGTAGTTGATTACCAAAGGTTACAATTTTTATTTTTAAGACTGCATGGTCTAGGAAGTGTACGTTTTTTTATGGGGCAAGTTTCCAAGAGCGGGTTTTCTAGGCGAGTTGACTGCCAAAGAGTGTTGCCAAAGTGCGAGCCAGCGTGTTATTTGATCACAAGTGCGAGACATATCACAAGTGTGAGCCAGCGAGCCATGACTTCATGACAATAGATAGAGACATTAGCCAGTTGTGCGAGGTATCGACTGAGATTTGTGGAGTACAATTCAAAAAACAACTATAGGTCTAATAATGAATTATTGTGATGTTAAATAGACAATGTTAGCTATCAAAGAGCGACGTTGTTTTTCATTGGGACCTTTGTCCCTTCAAGGCTAGGCCTATATACCATCCTAGCTAGTCTAGGCCTAGAGTAGGATAAGGCTAGCGCGACATGCGGACGTTGGTACGAGTAGGTTAGTCTACAAACGTCGCCTAAAGTAATTGATTTTACCCGGCAGAACGAAAGAAGGAAACTCCGCTTTTCAGTCGTCTTAGGCACTCGTTTTTTGACAAACAATGACCTTTCAGAGGTCAAATTGCTGTCGAGAATATGAATTGGCTGCTTCGCAGCAATAATTTATTAGAGCATTTAATATAAAGGTACTGTACCATGTTCTATACATGAGTTATCTGGCTGGTTCCAGGTTGAATGTTAGTACTTTTTATTTAATGCATGGGATATCAGTTTTAATAAATGTCATCATGATGAGAAATTTGAAGACATGTTGGGCATTGATTTCAGTATGTGGTGTTTTGTCAGAATTGTCCCAATGTCTCGCGTTCTCCTAAAGTGTTTGATTTTTGACAAACATTTGAAAAAGAAAAGAAAAAAATCATTACCACGTTTAAAAACACGATAGAATTAACCTCACACCACCACCTTACTGCCAAGTTCAATACTGTATGTACAATACCATAGACATCTCAAGCATGTTAAGTCAAATTCTACCCATGACCGACATACCAAAACTGTATATGCCCCCCAAAAGATTTATATAAGAATCTGATAGATTATGGTTACCCTGGCCTTGGTGTATATTTAGTTCTACCAGAATCAGAGCAACGTCCAAAAGCGAACAGGAGAAAAACATGTGTTTTCTCTGCAAATGTGAGATTTACTCTTAAATTTAGGTTCAAAATGATAGAGAACATTACATCCATTGAATTTCAAAATGTGTTTACCATACACATGCTATTTTAATAATTTTATTGCTGCTGAATAAACCTGGGCACTCACTGACAGACAACAAATCCAACTCAGCTCTCTCGGAGCACTAGGCAACCCGATGCAGTCGGTTGTAGTCTGCATGGCATAACCCGTTACGTTATCCTTTGAATCACATCAACCAACGATCGTCATGGGAATTAAGTGCTGCAAACGACATCTGAGGTAGCATATTACTTATTTTGTGATCAGATGTTTTGTTCTTAATTATGCTTAATTTTAGTTGTGTTATTGTGGTATATTATCGTATTATATACAGTATAACATAATTGGTATTTTACTTCGTTCGGTTTGACCCCTAACTATATCCACACCTCAAGGCTCTGGCCTTCTAAACAGATGTATTCAGTCACATGCAAACTTGATACAAAGTGTCCTATAAATAATCTTTCTTCTACAATTTGATGTCTAAATATGACCTTATTAGCTATGCAAAATCTAGCTATCATCATTAATTAGATTACTCCACCCATAAGTTAGGAAAAACTTTGTTTACAGTATACATTTAATTAATCACGATAATCAACATTTCTTTTGCCCCATATCAGTGGTGCCTTATAAGTGGCAAAACGTGGGAAAAATCATCAAAATATGTCCTTAAAATGTCAGAAAGCAGGTGGATCGATCTGCCCATACCCCACTAGCCTTTAACTGGACTCAGCCTCCAGAGTGGTAGGGCCCAAAGAAGCTTTAAATTTCATTACGCCACTGTTCATAATATTCCATAAGTATCCATTAAGTTAGTTTCATTCTATACTTTATAATGTAGGTCTATATTATTATGATACTATTTTGAAATAATATTTTAATATACAGTAGAACCTCGATTTTACGTACGGTATGGGACCGGAGGGCGTACGTAAATCGGGGATTCGTAAAATAGAGGTTGGGTTAAATTTGTGGTAACCTTTGACCTAATACGTACGTAACGCTCAATAAACGTATGTATGAACGAACGATGTTACCTAGGCTAGACCTAGCCTATAGGCATACGAATAAAACCATGTGTTTAGTGTTTTTATTCATCACTTTACGATGTCATAATAAAGTGTTCAAATAAAACCATGTGTCTAGTGTATTAATTCATCACTTTATATCTTTTATTTAACTAAAGAACATGAAAATATTGTAAGAATACCTATACGACAAAGGTATAACTTGGGAGTTCCCCTTCATGCCTATTCTAAACAACACAGCTGTGGTGTTGTCTGGGCGCCTGTTGAGGCAAACTAAAACCATGTGCGCTGCACTGGGCGAGCCAACAAATTAGCATTCGTGTACGTGAAACAGCAACCATGTGCTATGCACTGGGCGAGCCAACCAATTAGCGTTCGTGTACGAAGCTATGTCTACTCAGCTTCGTGTAGAAAATTCGACCAGACGAGTTTTTCCATGGTTTGCTAAGGAGGAAAGCAATTATTTTGAGCACCATCGGTAGTTGTTCATCTCACTCAGTTCACATGGTTTTAGGTTATAACAACCCGATATTAGACTCAATCAATGTTGCTGTTTAATGAAAATACGTTGCATTATGGTTTGTTTATTGTTATAGTCTTTTTACTTGTGGTTGCTCTGAAAAGGGCTGTTTGTTTTGAATATTTTCGGGGTTTTTTATGACGCCATCGTCTATACAAGGCGTACGTAAAACCGAGGGTTCGTATAACTGGGGTACGTAAAAACGAGTTCTACTGTATGAAGTTTTCTCATGAGTCATATCATTTCTAAAAATTATTACATTAATTTTTGTAGGCATGTATTATAATATGACAGGTACTTGACATTAAGGAAGTTTCGACTGAACCAAACATATTAGGTAGATACAAGGGTGCCACACCTGACACCTCAACACTCAGTGCTTTACTGACCACTTCTATAGCAAATCAGATGTGCTTTAATGTACTCCGCGGAGTGGGCCTTTCAAGGGGTAAAATGTTGGAAAAACCATCAAAATATGTCCTTACCCCAATGGGGACTCGGTCTCTGGGTGACAGGACCCAAAGAAGTTTCATATTTTATTATGTCACTGTTCATAACAACTAAGTATTCCATAAGTGAAGTTTCATACTATACTTTATAATATAGGTCTATATTATTATTATTATATAATTTTGAAATTATATTAATATATCAAGTTTTCTCATGAGTTATATCATATTTGAAAATTATTACATTAATTCTTGTAGGCATGTATTATAATATAAAATTTACTTGACATTAAGGAAGTGTCGACTAAACTAAACATCTGAAGTAGATGTAAAGGTGCCACACCTGACTCATCCACATACAGTGCTCTAGTGATCACTTTTGTTTTTATAGCAAATCAGATGCATTGAGCATGTTCAGAAAAAGGCAAAATAAATTAACAAGAGATAAGTTATTACTACAAAGTGTTAGTAAACCGGTCTGCCAAGTCTTGCACATAATTTGTGATTTTCACCTCACGCATGAGCATCCACTTTTGAAGTCTCGCGTCTACTGTACATTGTATTATCTCCTGCACCACAAAAATGTTTAGAAAAAATAAAATGCATAGGCCGATCATACCTAACAATTCATAAAAATGAAGCGAATTTGTCATTACATTTTTTTAATTTTTTTTTTATGAAGCAATACCGAGGACTTTAATCCATAGCACTATTGCTAGGCTAACATAGATGGTGCTTTATTATTTGATTATTACAGAGGGGGCTATATCATTGTCAAGTAAATATATGATAGAGGGCGCAATATACATATTATTATTATTATTATTGTGTCTTACGCATCAGATACAAAGTAAAATTATAACATTAAACAAAATAACATTAACAATTAACAACAAATAATAATAGTATATGATCCTGAAAAAAAATTTTCTTTGTGTGTTATCAAGAATAATGTTGATCTATTTCCAAATGAAAAAGGTATAGAGAATTTGATAAAATAATATTGTTGATAAAATGCAACATACAGTACTTTAATACAGAAACTTCTCACCTATTTGTATTTCAATACCGGAAGGGCGGAAAATATCCATGCTAAATCGATCGAGAATACAAGATTTTCCAACGCTAGAATCACCAATAATTATTAATTTGAATAGTCTGTCATATGGCCGGGAATGTTGATCCCATTCTCGACTCAGCTGTAGAGTCAAACTTGCTTTATTATGTCTATTATACATCATTAAACACATCCACTTTAAAGTACATCGGAAAAATTGCTATGTTGCTTTCAGTTTCACTGTCAATTCCAGTTCTTAATGCAATAATAATAATAATGGTGAAATATTTTGTTTCCTTTTTGTCTTTGGTAGTTGAACTTTTCCACCAAATACTTCCTGTTGTATTATCATGTAAACAACCATACTAGTTGCAACCTGTAGCAAACACAGTTGTTGAAATCATACTTCTGAAAATATGATCCTCAATACTTAACGATGAAAGTGTATAGTTTCCTGACATGTGTACAGTCCCAGCAGGACTTCCTTCAAGGACCAGCTAAAACTTATCTAAGATCACATATAAACTTAGCTCCAAACATTCCCCTGGCTAAACCAGCCTGCTAAACGTGGACACTTCTGTGGCCTAGTCCATGTCAACATTGAATGAATGCTACAAACTCTCCTAAATTCATAATTCCAAAGAAAATGCTCTTTGGTGTCAAATGACAAAGCAGCAAGGTCTGATAATGGTCTGACACAGCAGGATAATGCACTGTTGCCCAAGTCATTTGTGCTAGGCTACTACTGTCTCACAAACAGTATTGGTACAGGAAGCCAGCGCTTAAGATGTGCTTTCCTGATTAAAACGAGGCTAAAACTCTTCGATAAGGAAATACTATTACATATTACATGATGTGTCATAGTTTAAATGAGTTAAAGATGGCCTACCAATTATCGTGTTAGAATCAGTCATCATGTGTAATATTAATGATATAATTACTTAAAGATGGCCTAGCAAATTGATGTGCTGTGATACAGGGCCATTGTATGAAATACTGTACTGTAGCTAAAAATGGTATAGCACACTGGTGGGCATGGAAATTTAAAATGGGCGGGGGAAGGGGAAGCCAAAATCAATTTTTGGTGTAACATTGAGGGCACGCAAACTGCAAAAACCATGCACTGCTTTTATACAGCTCTTAAAACTACTTTTTACAACAGGCCGTAAGAAGGATGGGGTTTTCTAGGTAAAGATGACAGGCAAACCGCAACAAAATTGCAGTCACCACACCGCAGGTGGCCTGCGGGTAGCACTTGTTAGACATAGTAAGAAAGTCTAAATCATGATAAATCTTGCATCTTCAATATGACATGAGCTACCTTCATCTCCTATAACTTCTTTCACATAGCTTCATTCAACAGCGATTCTCAAACTATGGGTCATGACCCAAGTTTGGTCATCAAAAATATTTACGGGTCCGAGGTTTTTTAAATATATTTTATTTGACAAAAATTGATGTAGTTGAGAGAATTTAATATTAGTGCGAACATTCTGCAATGAAGATATACCAGTGGTGGTACCAAGATTTGCATGGCAGTGGGTGTCCATTGTAAAAATATTTACATTAAATGTATTATAGGGCATGAGAAAAAGAAGGTACTGTACTGTAAAAAGACTGCATTTGTTGGAAAGGCAACAAACATAAAACAAAGCCACAACTTGACTTACCTAAGGTAGGGCCTGGATTACTGGGAAATTCTTCTTCATTCATTGCTAATAAAAGACAGCTCTTCCCCACAGTACTGTCCCCTAACAACAATAGCCGCATCAACTTATCATACTGTTTTAACTTTTGAGCCTCTTCCATAATGAATGTTCTCTTACAATACACTCAAACAATGCTACTAGCATCATAAAAAACTATTAACATGATCCCCCACTATGCGTCACTCTGTAGTCTACAGTACAGAAAGTTGTTAACATGGTACTATTTCCTGTCATTTTATAAAAAATGTGAAGTAGTGTTAACAGTCTTTCATTAGTCTCTTTTTCAACTATTCAGTCTACTCTTTTCTCTACTATTCAGTTCAGCTTGTTATTATCTTCCATTGCAATACAGTATGCTAAAGTACAATATGGAATCTGCCTGTTTTAATCCATTGTGTACAACACAAGCCTGCTCGTGGCCCTCTTATCTGTCAAACAAACCATGCAGTAACCGATCAAGTTATTATTTGCATTGTTTGACATACAAATATTTCAATAGCCAGACACAAGATGGCGCTCTTTGGCTTGTGTCCTGGTAAATGGTTTATTCACCAGACAAAACATAGTATTTGCACAAATTCAAACTTCTCATATGTCCTAAAAAAAACTGTGCCTTTACACAAAAAAAAAAATGACTTTTAAGTCAGCTAGCATCCCTCCTCCCTAAAATACTTTTGAAGATCATTTTAATAAAACAGTGATTTTTTTTAGAGTAACACCTGTAAATCCAAGGAGAGCAATCTCTCATACAGTACTTGGAATCTCTGCAGAAATGACAGGGTCCTGGGGAAAATCCCCTCCCAATGCAGATAACCTAGACACCTACAGTATGCACATTTTTGAGTATTTTAAGCTGTTCACAAACATTTAATTTCCCTGCACCTGTTACCTTGCCACTAGACAGAAAGTTTGGTTTTGAGTCTTCTGCCTAAGCTTGACCTGGCGGCAGTAGACATTACACTATCGTAGTTTCTTATGCAACTAGGTAGTAGAATATACAGTATGCAAATTGTTTAGTGTAACCATCAGCTTTCTTCATCAATTTCATGAACACTTGAAGCTTCAACATTAGGGGCTAATAAAAGTGTATGACTGGTAGAAGGTGTGGCGTCAGAATGTATTTATTTACTACATAATAGTAAAATCGATTAAATAAACTTTTGAAACCCCAAAAAATTGTCAAATTTTCCCCCAGTTCTAGAGATTTTTAGCAATGCCTGATCACACACACTATTTTTCATCGGGGACATTGACCCTGTCAGGGCCTTGGAACCCTAGTCAGGCAAATTCTGGCGCCACCACTAACTGGAAGTTGAAGGCATTACTCCACAGGCATTTATAGCTGACCATTTAAACAAAAAATTGCTTTCCCTTGGTCATTTACCACTTACTAAAAACATTTTGTTAAGGACGTTTTCTGGGGAAACCGCAAAGGGTGAGAAAACATATTGGTTTTCTGGACTACCTGATGGAAGCTTTATCAAACGTTTAGAAGAACAAGCACAAAACAAAAATGTTTGGAAAAACTGGATGCCTAGAACCTGCCATAAAAAAGTGTATGAAGGTTTTTGGAAGTGCACATCAAAGTTTAGGTGCGGCCCTCGGAGTTGAATCAAAATTTCACTTTGGCCCTCCGACCAATTTTGATGCCCAACCCTGGTGTACAGTAACACTTGATGCTGGAGGAACTTTTACCAAGATAATTTTTATGATCAAATTCAACTCAAAATACTGTTTTTCCAGGGCAAATAACTATGTAAGAATCTTTCTTTTTTTTAATATCCAATATAATTATATAATTTGTTTTATGAACATTACAAAAAATTCACAAGTGCTAGCTCCGTGGACGACCTGTATTGCAACATATACAGTACAGTAAAATGTAGGGAAATTCCAGATAGGCTATTTTTTTAAAAAGTAATACTGTAAACATGTGAACTGATATACCCCTATGGCATAACTGCCATCCTAACAAGGCAGCTTCATCATGAAAACTCCACACCATATTGACCTGTGACATGGAAGGTTGGATAAAAAATGACACTTGGATAACTGACAGGAAGTAAAGGCAATTTATGACAAGTCTAGACAATGGCACCTTTGATAAATTTGCATACTGATCCATAAATATAAAGTATTTACTTATCTCTATGATTAGGATTATAACAGTTTATTCTCCATATCTCTTTCAGTAGACAGAGTTGCATTACCATGTTTTAACTGTCAGGCCAGCAACACCCACAATGATCATGTATGGACCATAGGGTATTTGATTTTACCTCCTATATGATCTCTACTGTCTGAATGGCAGTGATAATATCACTAATATTCAAAAGAGGGGACACCTGGGATAAGTGCCAAGGATTCCACACTATCAGGGACCCGGGCCACTAGAGTAAAAAAAATATATTAAAGTGATTGAAAAATGTCTTCCATTTTGGACAAATAATCTTTTAAAATCTTTGTCCAGACCCCTAATTATGCTTTGTCCCTAAAGCCTACGTTGTCAGATGGGGGAGGAAGAGTCACAATAAGATATTAACATCCAATGATACAAAGACCCAAAACAAAAAAAATACACATACCTGTTTGTAAAACAGAAAATAAGGATTTTCCTCATTGACATAATAACAAATTACAAAGTTAAAAAGTCATTAAAAAATTATGAAGCTAACGAGTCTCAACTACAGTAGAGTGCAGTATTACTGGTGAAGGTGATGTGGTGAGTTCAAACCATGGTGCTATAATTGGCCATGTGAAGATCAGTAGATTTTCAGTCTATCTACTGTACATCCAAGTATAAATTTCATAGGTTGAGGGCAAAGATTGTTTATGGATTTCACTGTAATTCAACATAAATTTGAAACATTCTAGAAAACACAAATTATGTTAACATAGTTTAAATACCAGTTTATTAACATCAAAACATAGAATGACGTCATTTTTTAAGCAGATCTTTGTTTCATGGTATTTGATTGGACCAATCAATCTTATAGTAGTATATATTATTCCTTGATTGGCATTTTATGTAGTTTATGTTAAATTCAACAACACATTACAGCAAGAAAACCTCCTGAGAATTGGTTAAAAAATGTCGTACAAATTATCTGGAGGTTTATTAATAATGAGAAACTTACCAATAGTCGTTGGGTTATCCGACTCGAATGGTTTATCCTCTAGGCTCATTATTAAACTAGATTTCCCAACTGTTGCATCACCAATCGTTAACAATTTCAAAAGCATTATACGGATAGTAAGAGTTTCTCTTTCACCTTTACCCTAAGATTTACTAAATTTCTTGATTTTCCCCCTTACAAGTGAATCAAATCAGATAGTCCAGATAAGATGTTACTTTACAGTAAGGTATTTACTGAACTGTGCAGTTTGTCAATCAAGTAAAACTTACTATATTGACTGGACTAAAACACCACTGAAACTAAAAGTAAATGGCTGGTCACATGACTATATATTAATATTCATGAATTATCTTATTTCAAAATTAATATACAGAGTTCTATAAATATTATCAATGAATCCATTCACTTTCTCTACAGTGCTTCTAAATGGTTTCTATAGTGTGGTATGAAAGTTGTTAAATGATTTATTTACATACATCTTACAATAAAATTTTTAAAACCATTCATTTAAATCAAGTAGGTAATGTAATTTAATGTAATCAGATTTACATAGAGCTTCACCAAAACGGTCTCAAAGCACTCAAGGTGTGGACTGGCTATTACAGTAACTTGCTTCTCCCCTAAGTGTCTTTACGTATGTACAGTCAGTGGCATAATGGCTATGAGCTCTCACTGGCAAAAGCCAGGGGACCCAACAAATTCAACTATTTTTTTTTTAAGATACGGTACACTCACGTACATACATAAACTGTGTATGTGTATGTGTACGCCGGGGACCCCCAACAAATTCAACTATTTTTTAAAACATACTCTTGCATACAATACATAAACTGTGTATGTGTACTGTGTACACTGAAGCTGGCAGCCTCCAGTGGGGGACCGCTAAAGGGTCTGGTGCCCCTATAGGGCCCTACCCTGGGGCCTCATGCCCCTTTTATTACACCACTGTGTACAGTATTCATTAATATGTTGATGTTTTAAATTTTATGAGATGGAAAGATAGATAAACTTATGAGAGACATTAGTGGTGTAAGCGAGGGTCAGGGGAAAATTCCCCACTGTCAGACAAACACGAAGCCCACCGTCGTTTGGCTCTTGAAGCCATTGGATTACAAATATTAATTTCCCAATCTAAACCAAAGTTACTGCTACTGCTACACCCCAAGGTACCCTTTGTTGGCAAATTTCTGGAGTCATTACTAATAAAATACAGAGACCAGTATGTATAGTAAAGAGAGTTTTCTAAACAGACTTTCTTAATCACTTGACAGTGTGGTTTAATGAAAGAGAATGAAGATGATGCGTTGCTGTGGGAACACTCGTGCTTGGCGCAAGGGCCAACTAACCCATTTTATTTTCGAAGGGTGTTTTGGGAGCGAATAAGCAGTTAGTATGTGTATGCATAAAGTAATTCACAAAGTAGACTTAAGAAAAGATTAAAATGAACGGAATTAATGGATAAATAATGGAATCCCATGCATTTGTTTACTGTCAAAACTTCCTAATTGTAGTACAAAACAGAGGAGTGGTGTCCTCATAAACTACCCGTTAGCATTCCTGTAATAAAACCAATAAAAATAAACTATAGGAAATCAATGGAGAATTTACTGGTCCATCACTCACATATACTCAGGCCTTGAATTTGGGTTTTTAGGGGAAAGGCCACTTTTGAAATGATTATAAAAGGCACCATTACGATATAAAAAGGGCATCCAGATGACACGGAACAAGGGGTGTTGCGTTATGGAGAGTAATGTGACTGGAAATGGTCTGTCAGTTTGTTGTTACCATGCGCCAGTAATGTTGGAGTACAGCAAGATGAAACTATTTATGTAATTCATGAATAAAGTTTGGGGTTTGTCGGGTAGTGAAATGATTATTGTACATTTTAAGTGCTCCCTCCATGCATAAGTGTAAGCTAAGTTACGGTGATTAATGAGTGAAGATATGGTGACAACTATTACGAAGTTCACTCTTTTCAAGAGGGGATGCAAATGCTTTGTGAAAATGAGTATGCGGCGGCCTGCGGTACTCATTTTCACAAAGGAATACACTCAGCTGGTTAGCTAACAATAGGCCTATGCAAATTTACATGAACACCTGGTAAGAAAGGTGCAATCACGTTCTGTTGCCTAGCAAACGTCTGTACTGTAGCGTGGGGGATGTGTGCTAGCCTACTGATGTACTGTGTATAGCAGGGGACGATGAAGCATAATATGACTAGGCCTAGGCCTAAGTAGACAGTGCAATTTTATGTGATAGAAAGCACACTTTCGAAAGAAATAAATTAAAATAAGAAAAAAATTAACTAGGGCCTCAGAATAATTTAGTTGCAGAGGTACCTTGTTTAAGTATTATATGCTAACTATGCGGCTCTTGCAGCCATAGCTAGACAAGGCACTCATGTGCAAAGCAGTGGTGTTTGTTTATCCATGAAAAAAGCACACCGGGAAAGTTTGCTTTACCAGGAAAAGGTGACGTAATCTAGCTTATGACGTATGCATGCTAACTTTAGCGTGAGTGTGACGTCACCAAAAAATAAAAATTTTCTATTATAACCAAAATATTAATAACTACAAGGTTTGTGGGCATAAATTCCCACCATCTCCTTGCCATACAAATTACAGCTCCCATTGACGTCTCAGTCGAGAAATACGGGTAGCTGAAGTTTTTCTCAAAAATCTGACTACGAAACCAAATCGAAAAATTCATGTTCTACTTTTGGCTCTGAGTTGCTTCGCACACGCCGCTGAAGGCGGCATTCCGGGAACCCTGCGTCAAGGCCAGTGTATCACAAAATAACACTTATAATGTATTACTGCCTTCTTTGGGCACCAAGGCTATACTGGCCTCAACTGAGGTAATTTTTTGGGGGCATACAAGCCAATTGGGAGTGCACCGGAGGCACTGGCCATGGTGGTTTTGGTTAGATTCGAGGCTTGAGTACTTATTTGGTGCTAAACACGTATAGTACAAAATAAGATACGAAATGATTTGTGGAAAAGAAACTTAAAAATTAATGAACATCCATTAGGTCGGAGCCCAGTCTATTTCCAATGGGATCCAAATGATAGTACTGTAAGTAGCAAGAAGATAGTAGTGTAGGAAGCAGTTTGCTCAGCATTTGCAATTTGCTCTCTCCACCACAAGGTTGGGGATTTCAATCCCACGCTTTCCATTGTGATGTCCTTGTGCAAGGCACAATCTATAAATTGCTCATTTCACCTACGTGAGTATATTACTGTCCTAAAACATGAACAGGCCTACTACAGTACCTCTAATTTTTCTATGTACATTTTGTGCATGTAATACTCCCACTGGAATAGAGAACAGTTTTAACTTGTAATGTTTCCAAAGATCAGAAAAATAATTTTAAGAGACTTGTTTATATATTAACGTGGGAAAATACATGCAGTAGGGATCTAGTCATTGTATTCTAACAAATCTGCTTGATGACATACAGGTTACTAACTTCATGCTGGGGCGGATACAGGATTTTACCGTAGGGGGTGCGCAAGAGAAGTGTGAACATTTTGAGAATATGGACCTCTCGGTGCCCAGAAATTCACTCTCATGCCTTAAAACCTTATATTACAAAAAAAGGGTACAAAACTATGAAAAATACTTTTTTATTCACAAAATACTCATTGGTTGAAGTTTTTAACACTTTTTAACCAATCAGATGCCTGAAATTGATGTATGCAAATACCCCCTACCCCTTACTATAGCATCTGTACCCCCCAGTATAGCTGAGTACCTCTTCAGAATAATGTACAGTAGATTTAACACATTTTTGGTTATTACTTTACTGTAGTACAGTATTAAAGTGTACTTCCTTGGTATGTCAACTACCGGTACAGTAGTTCTTATTGTACGATGACAAACACAGCATCTTTTGATCTGACCCTTGACATACTGTATATCATACACTGTACACATTTGACTCATTAGTATGACCATGGTTCACACAAATACAATTACACGTACAATACCTGTTTCAAATTAAACATGTACTGTAGTCCTACCTGTAATTTATTAATTTATTCTATTTTTAAACTTATTTAATACCCAGGTAGATTTTATTACAAAACTATGGTCCTGCACAATTACTAAAGGATCATACGAAAATACACACAAAATTACAAGAATAATTAATACAAATAGAAAAATGTTTATTATATTTAAATCATCACAGTTATGAACATTTTAGTACATGATGATAGTTTAAGCTTTTATTTAGTCAAAGTTAGACCCAGGACCACAAATAGAGACTTTACCTTCTAGTTGGTTAATAAATGGTTGAATAGACTTTGGCATGATTCTTTAATTGTGATATAATTGTAGTCATGGCAACTATGCACATGAGTCTAATATAGAATGGAATCCAGTATGTTAATTCTGGTTAATTGTAATACCAGATTACACTCATTATTTCTTAAAATGTTAACCTTGTTTTAAGTTCTTTTCAACTACAATACAATGAGTATATTAATTATACCATCAGCCATAAACTAAACTACAATAATACAAGTTATTTTCACAAATATTAAAAGAAATTATTATTATTATTATTATTATTAAGTACTTTACCTCAATTGTGAGAAATATAAAATTTCAGCCAGAGAGTGAAATGTACGTACCTATAGTAGCCACAAAGTCGAAGCTGAATTCATTATCAGTAAAGCGACGTACTAAACTGGACTTGCCAATGGTTGAATCACCCACCATTAAAAAACGAAAGAGATGGTCATAATCCTTACGGCTCTTTTCTTTATCCACCATCATGTAAGGTGTTAAAATTATACAATCTCTGAATGACTAGAACTAAACAGCATAGCATATCCTGCACCATAAGGAAGTCATTGTATTAGTACGACATTCTGTTCAGTAACTCAACAAAAAATTGCACTCACACAGTACTCAATCAAATACAAACTTCCGATTGTTTTTTTTTTCCTTTCTTCCCGTTGTCAGAAACTTAAGACTATTAAAGTTGTTGCAGCTTCAACAAGTTGAAATCATTTCATCACTCTATATGGAAATCAGACCCTGACCTTCTTTACCTCATCCTGTTGACCTATGACCTTATAAACGGAATCAAGCTTATAGAAAGGTCCCAAGTGAATGCAATATATTGTCAACAGTGGAAATTCATTTTGAAACATTTCTGTACAATAAGCAGGAAATGAAACTCATCTCTGGCAAATACTTGGCCGATGAAATAAGGAAGTAATTTGCATGTAGGTTCCACATCCAGTCATAGTATTAAATTACAGAACTGAACTTATTTACAACGCTATTTTTCTGTAAGATATGTCAACATACCTATTATAATAAATAGTAGATATTGGGTACAATAATAAAGCTTTTAGAACAAATGATTCATATTTAGCTGGATCATGCACTGTAAATTTCCGCTCAGCCTCGCCCCTTGGACACTGTTGCCAAGGTCCCACAAAACATGTGCGTTTGTGGGACAGCATGTGTGTTTGTGAGACATGCGCATATTTTTTGCCTTGTTCTGATTGGTCAGTTGTTAGGCTTGATTTCCATTTCTTAAATTAAAAATTATGGACGGTAACTAATTTTTACAGCAAAAATAACTTACCTGGTGAAAGTTTAAATTTATACACAATTTGGGTAGTCACACAAAATTATTAGGTTTCAATTTTTAATTTCTAAATAGCATTACTGTATGTGGACAAAATTATGCAACTATCTACAACACAAACAGATTCTTTCAAGGTGGAGATGAGGTAAACTTAACTTTGGAATTGTTTACATATGTTGTGTGGGAGGGTACGTTAAATGACTTGATATTTTAGATCTAACTTCTGCTTAAAGTATTAAAAATATTTGTATATAAAATAGGTAAACTTTCACAGCCATGTTATGGCAAGGAGGCAAACATGGTAGAAACAAATCAGATACAAACTTTACGTTATTTGTATGAGGAGAAAAAAAAGAGTTCAATGATATATTGAGAAACAACACTACAGTACTAGTAGGCCTGTATTATACAGAGATCGAAAGGGGAAAATACTACATCTTACAGTATGAAATTGAACATTTTATGATTATCTGATTAATTATGCCAAAATTATTAACTGGCCATTGAACTATACCCAGGTCAAAAATTAAGGTACGGTCTACGGATTTTGGCAAATATAAAAAAACAACATTTTTGAATGAATGAATAGAAAAACTAAAATGTAATCAAGTATTCATAAATTCATATATTCTTATGTTTTTTTTACATTTGTGTACAATAGTTGCAAAATCTCCCTATCATTATCAATATTAAAATAAATTATGTTATAAATAATATTCTTCATAACAAATATTTTTAAAAATTGCACGAGGTGAAACACAATAATGAACAATACATTGAATTGTTTCTCAGAAGATTTCATACTCCAAGAGTTTAAAGCATTTACTTTACCAAACTACAGAGGGCAGCATTTCAAAAAATTTAATTTTCATTTTATTGTTGTCTGAACATGATCATACTAACGGCAGCATTTGTCTTGCCGTTAGTTACCGTCAAAAACCAAAAAATGTATTTTTGTTTTGGCACTCCTTTTTCCTTTTATAATTGACTTTCACAAGGCAACATAATTTTTTTCTTCTTTGTGTGTGGGCTAGTAATGGCCTGGATAAAACTGTGTGTAGGTGTTCTGGCTATTTAAAGCGCAAAATGAAGAAAAGCAGACCTCTACAACAGCCATGATTACTATACTGTGAAGAATATGATAAATATCTTGCAAAGCTGACCATGAGTTTGTGCTGAATCAAAATTATACACTTATTTTAGGCACAGACTGTTCAAAATTGATGAGTACAGAATCTAAAAAGTTTAAATGATATTAATATAGTTTGACAATAAATGAATTCTCACTCTAAGCATATTTAATTAAAACAAAGTTATAACTCTAAAAATCATCACAGAACTTATGCAAGCGCAACACATTTTACTTAACAAGTATGACTCACAGCATGTTACTGGTAGGGCCACAAATACGGTATGTGCATACCAAAATACACAAGTTTACATTAATATACATTTACACTACAATATCATTTTATTTCTTTAGCAATAGCATTCAACAGACATTGCTTAATGAAATGCACAATATAATATTCCACTACATCAACAGAAGCAGAGTGAGGAAATTGGATTTTTTTTTGCCAAAAAATGGACAATTAAAAATTACCATATAAAATTCTGTCAACAAATTTAATAATTTTTCATAGCAAAATGTCTGTAAATGATTGAAACCTATTTTTTAATTGTGAATTTATAAAAAAAAAAAATTAAAATGTGGCGATTGACCATCTTGGATTTGCTATTTCGAGGTAAAAAAAAAGTGCCATCATTCTCCTTTATTCAAAATATTAGGACAAGAAACTACTTTTTTTTTTTACTTGGCCTATGAGGAATTAATGTTTTATTTCATTTTCTTAGGCCTAATTCAGACTAGGAGGATAAACCCGGCTCAACTAACCGGGTTTATCCACCTGCCAGTCTGAACTAGGTGGCTTATCTCAAGCTGAGCTGTGTTCCTATAGTAACTAGGCCTGGAGCGCCACCGTGTTTAACTTTTCTAAGCCGGGCTTTAATCGTTGCGGAGGGTCTTGCATTGACTTCGGGGGACGAAATGACCAATCAGCATTCAATTACGTACGCTGTGAGCAAGCGTACGTTTCGCGAGCAATGTTTTGAAACATGTTTCCTGGTTACGGTTCATTATTATGCAAATTCTCGTCTAGCTAAACTCGGGTTCAAATGCTGTCCTTAATTGTTGTTGCGATGGTGATCATCACTTTTCTCGAGTTCCTCGTTGTGACGAAGCCGCAATTATTGTCAATATTGAAGGAATTTATATGCAGATTGTTTTTAAAGTATGCGATTTAAATCAGCAATTTTTGATATTAAGTCTACACTGGAATGCAGAGGGTTTACTTTGAAAAGTGTCTAGGCCTAGCCCATAGCTAGCCAAGTCTAGGCCTACCTGACCACTGTTGCGGTAGGCGCCAGCATAGCATACTGTAAGTTCATATAATATTTGTTCTTTCTCAAGCATGACCATCTAACAAGCTATACACTCTAAGTCATCTCAACCACCCATTCAATTTTCTGACGACAATTGTTGTTTTCATCAAGGGATGTGGATCTTTCGTTGGGGACCTTAGCCCCCTTGTCAGGGTATCTCTGGTGTCACCACTGACTCCTGCGCAGCACCATTATTCAACTCATCAAACTTCAAGTACTGAACTAAATCTGCACATCATTATTTCTATTACAGTCCATTCAAAAGATCATTTAATGTACTACTGTTACAATGTACTACTGTTACAGTAGTACAAATAGCTCCTCGGGTATAAGCCCACACTCTACTTTTTACGCTGTAATTTTATGTACCAGCCTTTCCTCATGCAAAAGCCCAGGGTATGACTGATATCTTTATTGAATAGCATACTATACCGCACCATGAAAACTATAAATCAAATTAATATCATATTGCGGTATACAAAAATGTTTCACGGCTCATCGATCTTTAACTAGATGTACTCTTTTTACGCAGTAAAAGCATAGGCTCCCCGAGGTGCAATTTTTCCCTAGTATAAAATTTCAAAATCTTTGAATTATGAAAATATGTATACAGGTATATAAGTATTTTGAATTTGTGTGGTTAAGATGAGTATTATGGCTGGAGAGAGGGGGTAATGTCCCCCAGTCTTCACCCCTCACCCACTGACCAGTGGTTAGGTGAGGGGAAACTAAAAAAATAAGGTGATTTATAACTACTGTACTTGAGTGTGATTTGGGAGGTGGGGAAGGGAGAGACTGGGTAGGACCCCGGCTGGGTTTGGGCCTGACTGGGTATTTTAGGGGTGTCATCTACACAAAAACTGTACTTTATTAATAGTGCAAGTCTACTCAGCAGGTGTCCCCAATGGAGATGTGCACACATACGGTAGTTACTATATAGTCATTGTGATTCAGCATGGTAGCCTGACAGCACATACCGGCTAATCTCCATAGACAGCGATTGATTGCGGGAAAGTTTCCATGCTATTGCGTCTGCATGTAAACTTTCTTTGTAGCTATCCATTGCACGATATCAATCAACCTTTCTTTTGGAATTGAGTATTCATATAACAATTACTTTAAAAAAAAAAAAAATTTTGTGATATCAGAGGGTGGGGTGCTCCACCCTAAATCCTCCCTTGGCTACCTACCATTACTTACCAAGCGTGTAGCTAGGCCTAGGCTCTAGCCCTCCACTTTAGGCCTAACCTAGGCAAGATGGGCCTGCATTATTTATATTTGATTTATTCATTTGATATAGTTTTAGTTTTACATTACAACAATAAAGATTTTCACCATTACGAAACCTCACGTCACATGTTCTCAGCGTGGTGCGCTCCAATATACTGTAGTATTAGAATGCCATTTTTGGATCAGAAGATTTTTTGGGAGAAATTTTAGCATGTTTTCATTCTGATCTGTTTACAAATCTCTGTTGTGACGTCCACCCATTATTGTGTTGGATGCACTCATATGCATATTATTTGACACCACCTGTCACCTAGATAGGAACGCTTTGTAGATGTGTGCTAGTTGTTTAACAGTACATTGATTAAAACATGTAAGAAAATTATATTTGAAGTTGCTTTGCTTTTATGGCAATGATGAGGAGCTTTACAATTGGAGTACTGTATACTGCTAATCGATCAGTAATAGGTAATAGACCTCTTTCCTAATACTGTGCATCATTTTTGTATGGGCGGCCATTAGGGCCAATTACGTTTATTATTATTATTAGCAGCCAACTATTATTATTAGCTCAGATGAGAAACAGGGGTTTCAGAAAGGACTGTACATTAATGCCATTACCACTATTATTCACGTCCCATGGATGGCATGGTCGGTTAACTGCGCCATCCATGCGACGGTTCCATGTGATGGCTCTAAGGAACCAAAGGCTGTGAGTTTGAATCGCGTCTTGTATTCAATTAATTTTTTTTAAAGACATCTGAAATTTGTACAAATTATTTAATCTAATTATTAAAAAATTTTCTCTTATTATGAGGAGCTTTAGAAGTACTCAGCTGATTGATTGATTAATTAGTTAATTACTAGATCTCTTTTTGTGAAGTGCGCCACCAATACCAAGGACTGTCTATACTGCTATTACCACTAATAGGACACGTCGTATAGATGATACAGTCAGTTAACGATGTCTATTATTCAACTAAAGGTCGTGAGTTCGAATCGAATCTTGGTACAGTATTCACTTCTTTTTTTTCCAATTTTAACACATTTTGATTTTGTACTTGTAGTGAACATGGGGGAACATGCCCCCCAAAAATATTTCGGTCTCCCTCCCAATCACCCCCCAAAAAAATCACAGTCAAATAGTTAAAAATTACCTCAAATCACCTTATTTTGCGAGCCAGTTCCCCCTCACCTACAGTAATCAACAAGCCCCGCCACTTCACCTTTGTACCCCATCAGCCTCCTACTATTTCAAGATTCCTGGATACGCCACTGTGCCCAACTAGTGAGGTATAATAGCGAAACCTTGGTAGATAAACTAGGCAAATTTGGCTATTTTTAAAAGCTGTTCTGAGACGCTTGAGATTGTATTATTAATCCAAAAGAAAAAAAAATGTTTTGGTCCGAGAAGTTGTGGTCGACAGGGAATAGAGCCCTCGGCCAGTTCGACAGGGTGTGTGTGGGACAAGTGCAATGCCTCAGTCTTGAATTCTAATCAGTGAGCCAACATGCATGGTCTACTGTATCTGGCATGATAAAAAAAAAGCTCCAATGAGAACTCTCTATAAAAAGCAATGTAATAAAAGCAATATTATTGTATAATTTGCTGAAGTACAGTATGTCTCTTTATTGTAACTAAATAATTCTGATGTTCCTATACAAAGGTGATGATTTACATGAATAGCTAATTTTACTGAAAGTAATGTAGCATGAGCATCCGACCAGCTTGTTGAAACCCAGTTTGCCAAAACCCAGCTTGCTGAGTCCATGGCCTCTTTGCCAAAACCCAGTTTGTCGAATCCAGTTCCCCAAAATCATGACAACCCAGTTTGCCGAAACCCAGCTTGCCGAATCTTGTCGTCACCATCGTACTTAAATTCAGCATACTGTCTGTGCTTTTGAAAATTGATGGGTTGGTTAGGGAGGAGCCGCACTTATATATACACATTAAAAGGCAAAATACTGGAAAACGTATTAAGCATTAACCCCAACCCCATAAAAAACTCTCCCCGCAAACTCTTTTATAGGGATTTTTATGCCAGGATCCTTACCAAGGTTCTACTGTAGTTGGTCCCTTGATACGGTTTCCCCTGTCTGTCATGTTGGACACACTGTCAGAAAGGTTCTGGAGTCACCACTGGCCTATATCAATTTATTTATTTCCTTTTAATTAAACTTTATATATTAATACAAATATGCTTATAAAACATTTTAATTGATAGGATCATTGCATTTCAATTATTTTATTTTAGTTAACCAAATCGTTATAATGTTTGATTTACAGAAAAAAACAAAAAGAATCATTTAACTACAATAAGCTGCTATTTATTATATACGAATACTACATGGAGTGCTCGTCAATTTCATGCAATTTTTAAGGCAAAACTGACAATCAATGTTTTCGAGTTGACAAAGTCGCATTCGGCAACCTGAGTTTCGGAAAATGGACTTGGCAATCTGGCAATCTGGCATACAGCAAACTGGGTTTCGACAATTATAAGACATTAAATTCTTACTCGTAATTAATTATGATACTAGTAATATAAAGCAATCCATACCATGGTTAGTGAACATCAAACAGTAAGACTAAAACAAATAATGTAAGAATAAAAAAAATTAACCATCCTTTTTAAATCACAAAATGTTCAGTATAAAATTCATTGAGTGTAAAAAAAGGAAGACGTGTTACTGAGAATAAGAGATAAAGAAATTTTCCAGCGGTCAAAGAAAGTTAAACAATTTTTTTTTTTTTTTTTAGTGTTGGTTATAAATGAACACAAAAGAAGAAGGTATGAAACAAATATATATTGCGCTGTAAACTTTGCGACAGTGTTTTTGAAGCTGTATACAATGAATTAACCGTCTTGGTTATTATCAGGATCACATCCATGTTTTGTTTTTGGTATGTGGAAATTTGTTACTCATCATAAAACTATGTAACTCTGGAAAATGTGTTGATATGAATGCCTAGAGGCCTACACTAACACTTGGTATAGTTAATTATTAAATTTAGGTCTAGGCCTACGCAATTTCATCTAGGCCTAAGGCAATATGCAATTTAGTACTCTACACCCAAACCAACCAGAACTAAACTTCATGTATTGTTGTTAATTATTAAGGTATAGTAGGCGAGTGTAGTGTAGTATTCATTCACAATTAGCACCTAATTTAAGCTACCTGGAATATGTAGAGGCCTAGCTTACTGAGGCTGAGCCCCTAAAGCTCCTCTAAAGTTAAAACTTGGCCTCTACTAGCCAATAAGAGGCCCAACAGGGAAAGGCCCCAGAGGTGATGTAGCCTAGCCTAGGCCTAGGGGGTAGGTACTAAAAGTCCACTAAAAGCAAGAAGGATGTAGGCCTAGGCTAGGCCTGCAGTGTAGTGAGTGCTGGGCTAACCTAGTCCTAGGCTAGGTCCTCTAGGCCTAGGCTAGGCCTTTGAATTTACTATACTTACTTGTATATACTAGCCTAGAGCTTAGTCTAAACATGGACATTATGCAATAAATAAGAAACATCATAAAACATCATCAGTATTAATTTCTCGAGTATATGGCTAAATAGCTACAAAGGTTTAATTTCCCTGTATGAACTAGGCTGGCTGTGTTGTTTTGTTCTGCGCAGGTTAGGGCGTGATCGAGTCCTTACTTTCTAAATTCTAGCCTAGCAAAAATGGTTGAAGCTTACCTATCGTTGATATAAACGTCGTATTGAAGGTGTCATCTGAAAACCTGAACAAGATGCATGTTTTTCCTACACCCGAGTCCCCAATGAGTAGAAGTTTAAACAACAAATCATAAGTTTTCTTTGCCATTGTATATCCTTCTTATTATTATTTAGTTCCCTCTTATAACTACGATGTAGCCTACTTCTATGTTAGAAAATGGCAGAACTCAGGGGATGCACTTTTACTCTATTATCAAATTTAAACAACAATAAAAAGTTGCATTGTTCATAAACTTTTGAAATTATATTTTTTTTCCAATAATTTTATTTTATATTCGATTGTTCTTTTAATAATTTTTAAAACTGATACGAAATGAATTATTAATAAACCGATGTGTGAAAACATTCTCTGTGTCAATCATGCAGAGTGTCGGTTTGAACCTTAACCTCCTGTGACTCAACGCCAGGTTCAAGAAACTTTTTTTTTCTGTGACGCAATATACGTGCTCGCATGTGCTAGGTTTGTTTACATGACTGTCGGCTAGCTACAGAGTAGAGTCTAGTAGTATCATGCACGGATCGCATGTTCCTCGTGATAGGCAAAGTTCAGAGCCTTCCGTCGATATAATCCGGTCGCGTCAGACTTTCCCCCAATGGCACTTCTCTATGTTACAGTTTTACCATTTCTGTATCATACACCAGCAGAAAACGTACACTCTCAGCTGACAGTAGTGGGTGTCTTTACTCAAAAAATTGACACCGACACACTATCGCAAATAAAAATTTCAAAATTATTGGGAACTTGTGAAATTTATCGCGGGTAATGAAAACAATACGGAAACACCAATAAAAAAGATATTTTCAAACTTATCTTTCCAAAAACCAATTTCAATAAAACACTATATTCAAAAAATGCCAAAATACACACAGAAACAAGGATCACAATGAAATAACAAGGATAAACAATTTCATTTAAAATACAAGCTACAAAAATTGTAAAAATGACCGCCTTAAAATCTTTTAAGTTTCAATTTTCACCTTTATTTGTTTCCTTTTATCATGTTTTTCATGTTTACACTGTACCGAAATAATATAGGCTACATAATTCACAACAGTTGTATTTATAATTCAATAAAACAAAAGAAAATTAATCATGCATAATTAATGTAGGCCTAGTTTTATTTTAAAAATTGCACATTACCCTTTCATGTTATCACATTCAAAATAAACAATATATATTTAGGCCTATAATTGTTTATTTTGTTTTCCTCCTCTTTCTATAACTTTATTACCGTAACTTTTCTGTAAGCATTCGGTTTATATATAGGCCTAAATCCGTAAAACCTCGAATTGAAGCCCAGTGGGCTTAATTTCGAGATGAAGCCCATCTCGAATTGAAGCCCCCCCCCCCTCTTTAGTTTGCAAAATTAGCCTCGCAAAAGAAGCCCATCTAGAAAAGAAACCCATGGGGCTTCTTTTCAAAACAGCACAGGCGCCTTTCAGAGATAGTACAGTACGGTATTACTGTAGTATGTATATAGGCCTACACTATAATACATGTTTAAAAAAAACAAAGAAAATAAAAACAAGCTTGGCTTAACAGTAGTTAGGTGATCTAATGTCAGTTAAATACACTCCATGATACAGATTGATGTTACAGGTGGCCGTATTTATTGTTGTATAGTACAAGTTCACAAAATTTACAGCACTCATTTTGAAAAGAAGCACCCCCAGTAGGGGGTAGCCTCGAAAAGTAGCCTCGAAAAGAAGTCCATCTAAAGGTCGCAGAAAAAAAAGTCCAGGGCTTCAATTCGAGGTTTTACGGTATTCCAAAATTGTTCATTCTCTGTTTTCATTTTTATGTTTTCATTATTTCTCCTTTTTCTTTTCTTTTCAGTTTCCAATTTCCATATGATTTACGGAACAGCAATACACTTTCTCTTTTAAAAATAAACTAAAAAGCGCTTAAAGGCTATAGCTAAATGATTGATTTTTTATACATACAGGCCTATTGACATTTTTTTTATAATTTTATTGACTTTTTTATTGTATTGGTTTATTTTACAATAATATAAATTTTATCAAGAATCTATTTTTTATTTAGGCCTATGCTTTCTGTATTTTACTCGTGTTACTGTGTTTGTTTGTATTTGATATAAGGGCATCTTTGAGTCAGTCATGAATGGATGAACCCCAAAGAGAACAGAGGGTCAGGAAAACTTTGATTCCTAGATGGCGGGAAATGAGATTTCCCGATTTCTGACTAGGGTTTTCCTCTCTTGAAACGGTTCACTGAATCTCGACTTCTAATTTGCCCATAATAACAACAAAATTTTCAGCTCACTGGTCCTGAAAAGGTAGGCCTAGGTCTAGAAATGTTTTCTTTTTTTCTTTTTTTTTTTGCCCAAGAGGGGTCAGACCCCATGACCCCTCCACAGACCCACCAATGGGCAGTGGTGACTCCAGAAAATTGCCGACAGGGGGTCTGACGGTCCGAAAATCACGGGGTCCGAATAAAGGGGCCGACTAGCCTTGGTCAGGGTCCCGGAATAAAAATCCCTGGTAGAATTCATGGGAAAGTTTTTATGGATCAATATGGCACAAAATAAAATGCTTTAGACCACAATAGTATGATTTGTATAGGCTAATTGATAGGTGTATTTGGTCCGGCGCGACATCTGACGACGGGGACGCACAATGGGCCAGACTGAAGTCAAAGTGTGCCAAAATTAATTACTCTTTACAGAAGCAAATCTAAGCGAATACAAGACGTATCTAGAGGTTTTCATACCCGTAGAATTCATAAAAGCATTTTCAAATCTATATGACGTCATTTTTGTACTGTTTTCTGATTGCACGACGTCAGTTTTCATTGTAATATCAAAAAAAAAGTTCATATTGCAATGATTTTTTAAATGTTTAAGGAGGTTTGGGACAAAAGAACTTCTGTGGGAAACGTTTTTGTATTTTCCATGACATTATCAAAATACATTTTCTGATTGGACAGGGCCAAAAGTGTTTTAGGCATAGGCCAAAATTAACATTTCTATTGTTAATCTTACAGTGAATATAGATTTTTTTTTTTAATAAATCGAAATCGAAATCAAAATTTATAATAATACCAGACAACCTAATTTTACATTTTTAAAATTTAAAATGTGTTTGCATTTGAGATTCCATGGAATTATCAGAAATTAGGCCTACACCAATTAATTCCGTCCTCAATCATATTAGGCCTATATTGTAAAAGTATCGATAACGGTCGTTTTATGTTTTTTTGATAATTCTCAGTGTGAACGAGGAGGCTTTGAAGAGGAACTTTTGCTATCGTCTTTGACAGGACTGTACCACCAGGATAGCAATGCTTTGTTGTTGCTACTCTTATTTTGGTGTAAGGAGGCGTCTCATTTTACTATAGAGCTACAAAGATGGACAATGTTTCATCTGTCGTGAAGATTCCGGTTTGCGCCTCAGGGGTGACGCCAGCAGGGGGAGGGGAAGGGGCAGGGTCCCCGTCGAGGAGAGCTCCCCACCCCCCGGCGTTGGGAGATAAACTACAATTCGTCAGAGAAATAAAATGTGTATGTATTTTCTACATATTAATGGACTTTAAAATCGATTTTTCTTGAACGCCCCTTGCAATGCTGCATAAAGAAGTTCAGTGCGTACATTTTATGTCAACATTTCTTGTACTTTACCTTTTTGCGAACTCTCTGGAAAGATCCTCCCATACTTCGATAGGACGTCCCGGTTTGGGTTGTTTTTAAGTCTCTTGTGAGTTTTCTGCTGGTGTGGAAAGAATATCTCTGTTCTGTGTCAAAACATTAATAACTTCATCAGAAAATGGAATCCTGTTGTCAAGCAACGAGTTATTTTCTTTCTGAGAAACCCGGCAAACAGGTGTTTACGTTCACTATAACTTTCTTGGCCAATGTTGTGGTTATTAGGTAGGCCTATGTCACAAAATAACGTTTAAACAACGTTGTAGGAACGTGCAAACGTTGTGAAATTATGTTCAGCACGTATTTATGGTTCTAACAAATAAGTTTTCAACACAAAACTGTAACGTTATTGTCACGTTATCATAACGTATTATTGTTTGCTGGGAAGGTCGTTACTACTCGCGTAGTAGCTCACCTCTCCTTAAGTTGAAACAGGAAGCTTTTCAAAATCTTGGATGTCTTTGAATAAAGTTAAAAACAATTGACGCCTAGATATAGGCCTGCTTATAGATATCACCTTCATTATGATATATGATATTTGGATTATTAGGCTGCTCAAAATTTAAAGAAGTATTCTAAACGGCAACACAATATTAGAAGATTTGCTACTGTTAAATCACGAGCAGTTTGTAAATTTTGGAGAGTCCCACGCTTTGCATGAACTGGTTGAGTAGATTCGCGTACATCCCTCTATTTGCGGTTTGTTCTAATTAATTTATGTCTCAAATGTACGAAAACAAGACTAATAAAAGTGCGTCTAGCTCGAAAAGTTGCAAAAAGTAGCAGCAAAATTTGGTACCATCATAAAGCTAAGGCTATACTGAAGATGGTGATGTAAAAATTAGAGCATGAATCCATATGAATCTAAACTTTCTCTCCTACTTTCCTAAAAATAGATTTTTAAATATTTTTTCTGTCGTTTAAACAACGATTTATTATTGATGCAAACTTCAAATTTAAACTAAAATATATATTTGTGTGCCCCAATTTATATACAAGAAACGTGTAAATTTTGAAGTAATTCCGAATTTTCAGTAAGAAAAAAAAAACCGTGTTTTGATATAATGTAGTCAATTTTTGCATTTGAAATATTTATAGAGAAATTTCCGACATTTGTTGAAAAATACTACCCTTAAAATTCGTTTAAATGTAAAATATTTTCAGGATAGATTCACCAGGGTATACCCATCTTCAATCATGTGAAAAAAAGTGTAAAAGCCATAGTCACCAAAATGGACTTTTGGCACACTTTGATTTCGCCCTGGCCCACTGTGCGACGGAGGGAGATTTCCCTTTCCCCACCCCACTAACTTCGCCACCGATGGGGCGGAATCTTCAAGTTAATAATCGTAATATCCTCTTCAAAAAAAATATGATATCGCTTAGTAGAGCCAAAGCCTATTGAACACATGGGCCTAGGCCTATTCAATGCTCAATGCCGAAAAAAAATGTTCTTAGTAGTTAGTTTCTTAGACTTTTCTTATTTTGCCTCACGTCGCGATACGTCCCTTTCAAGAGGACGTTTACTACAGTATTTGGAGACGATTTCAAACTATAATTCTCCCCATCGGATAATAGTAAGTTTGATTCGATTGTAATATACCGGTAAGTAACAGAATGCTTAGCCTGCAAGGCCCTTACACGAAATTAATTTTTAAAAACCTTGCCATTACAGAGGTTTGTTTTTGTGTGTGTTTTTTTTTTATAAGTCTGTTTTCTTAAGGATATGTTTTTGCCACTCGCATGTTTCAATGTTCCTAATTAAAACTTGTTTTGTTTGACACGTTTAAGAAAATGTTTGTGAAAATTTTATTGTATTATATTATATATATGCTTCTTTTTGTTATTCAAACCTGTAATTGGTGACTATTGTCACTGTTGGGTGACAATGAAATAAAATAAAATAAAGTAATAACTTGCATTATCATTTGTATATTGAAACATAATAAAATGCTTTTTTTAAAAATTTCTACCCTTGACTCATGTCCTGGCAACATTAAATTTGTATATACAGAGGCATAAGAAACTATATTGTTATTTATTGTTATGAAAAAGGTTTTGGGGCCATGCATTTTAGTAGTCAAGGGTAATTTTTACATTGTAATATCAAACAATACCGTAACCTGTTATAGTAATATAATTGAATTTGAATTCTATGTAAACTCTGGTAGCCCTTTAATTCACTTTGTCCGAGTAGAGTACTTTTAAATTTAAAAATATTCAGTTTGTGGTGGTGCATGGCCCGCTGTGCAACATTTTAGATCGGGAAGTGTTGTTGTATATCGTGTTGTTGCGATTCCACTTTAGAGGTTCAAGAGTTAAAAACGTGATAATAAATTGTTTCCTGGACCATAATGTTAGTCCAGGAACAAAATTGAAGAGTGATGTCTATTAATAGGAGGGCCCCCTTTAGACCAGCAGGTGTTTCGCTACTGAATTATATGGCAACGAATATTTTGCACTTTGATAGCCTACATTATCTAACTTCATTCTTCTTGCTAGAAACAAAGTATTGGAAAAATTAATGGGGAAAAATGTAACATTGCTTTCTGTATGAAAAGGGCCTACTGTAGTCTATGCATACATGACTGCTAGGTCTATATGAATAAAGAAACTACAGGTATAACAAAATATACTCGGCTCGGCGTTTATAGAATATAGAGTTTCAGGTATTATTTATTGTCAATTATAAGTAGTTTTTTTATAGGGTTCTTCAAAGTCACATAAGTAAAACGAAATTACAGATTATAGATAATCCAAAAATAGGCCTACAAACCATTTGGTCAAAGTAAAACAAAATTGTTACATAATGTTAAAATATAAACCACTTTAACGAATGACAATAAAGTTCACCCAATTGTGCTATCGTCGGAGAAATTGGCCTTCTCATCAGAGACATGCCTCTCACCCCCTATTCGTGACCTCCTGTAAGAAAATACTGACACCACCATTGTCTTCTAGGGCCCTATATAAACATTCTCAATCAATACAATGCAAAGTTTATCATATAGTGGCATACTGTCTGGGCCTGCATTCTGTTTATCTTGGATTGTTTACACTGCTTTGAATAGGAACCTTTGGGGAATACATATTATAATATGTCTGGAATATTCTCTAGGTCAACAAGATCTCTGGACCAGCATGACATCTAGATGTGTATAAGAGACAGATATATATATATGCGAGTTAACTTATATTTGAATAAGGAAAAAAAATTCCCCATCAATTAACAGACAGTTATTAAATAATACATTTCTTCCCTTCTTTTGTATAGACCCTTAAATTAGCAGGTTAACTTTTAAAAAATTTTCTAGTATGCTTGTAAATTAGTGAAAACTAAATTTATTAATCTGTTTCTGGTTGGAAGTTAATAACATAAAAGGGCACTTTTGGGAGTGCCCCCAACCCCACCTCCTTTGGAAAGTAAAAAATAAGTAGAAAAAGAAAGAAAGAAAAAGATATTATTGTTAGCCCAAAATGCCTCAGAGGTTATATCCGGGCGTCTAGAAACAAAAATGTTGATGGGGAATGCCTGGACCTCCTAGGGTATTTGTTGTCTCTTGATCGCCTCTCTTTGGACATCTCTGGATCCACACCGACAATTTTTATCCATTTAAATGATCTATTCAAAATTTAAATTTTGATTTCCCCCCCACCACCCCAAATTGTGTCTAGAAGATAGTGCATCTTTAACAAAAACATATACTCTTTTCAATATTCTTGTTTTTGGCGGGGTCAACATTGTTTGATGCTTGGCCAGACTCTGGATACTGAAAGAAATAATATAATCAAAAATGGATTGTTAATATTCAAATGGATATATGTATAACATAGATTAAAAATAAATAATTTTCAGGAGAAATAATAATCAACTTTAATTTTCATACTTTGAAAAATAAGTAGGAGACGAAGAAGGGTATGCGAAAATAACTAAATACGCTGGAGCATGAAGGAGACATATAATCCTAGCAGAGTAAAAAAATAAAAACAGGTAAAGGTTAGTTCCCCTTCCACTTGAAATCTGCCTACTGGTCCACTTACTTTTTCAAGAATGTCTTCCACCAATGTCATGACAGCAGTCTCTACATTGATGTTTGTCTTTGCACTTGTCTCAAGAAACTTAAGGCCATTCTCTTGTGCAAACTACAAAATAAAAAAAAATAAAAAAATTCCAATCTCTATCTATGGCCATACATTAGGGGTCTCAAGTCTCTAGAGTCGTCTCAAGTCTAATGACAGGAATTACCAGGAAATCGGGACAACCTCCTGCACGCCAGCATGCACGCAAGTCCTTCCGGAAAATAACCAATCCCCTGCAAATTCATATATAGTATAATTATCTGCATGTTTTTACTACTTTATTATCGTTTGTCTCACAGAAGTATAGTATTACCATGCACATAAAAAGGAATCATTTAACCAGATCTCCCGGAAGTGAATTCTTCCAACTTGGGACTACTGATGCATACACAAAATTCATGGAGAAAGCAATGTTAAGCACTGAACCACAGAATTAGGCCTAGAAAGTTAATTAGAAACAAAATCCTGACTCACTGACGATGATTTCCAAATACCACAACAAATTCTAATTACCAAGTGGTCCATATAACATCATGCAGACTCCAAAAGGACTAAGAGAAGCCATAGTGATTCAATACTTCGTTCTTTATTCAAACATCACCACCTTGCTCATTCCTGATGATGTTCAAATAAAGAACCAAATATTGAATCACTATGGCTACTCTTAGTCTATTTGGTGTCTGCATGATCTTATATTAAATTCTTGTTATTATATATTTTTTAGTGGTACTTACCGATTCTCCCCTCTCCTTGCTCACCATCCGTTGGTCATCCAGGTCGCATTTGTTTCCAAGCAACATCAATATGACATCTTCATTTGCATGCTATTAAATTTAATCAAATATTAAACACAATTGAATTATTTCGTGGAGCAATGCAACAATTGTAACCAATAAACTACTAAATTAGTAAGGGACAAGCAATTGTGGCAACCAGATTCGATAATTATGTCAAGAAAAACAATAGCAGCAACTGGTTGCAATGAAAATACCAATTGGTATTAGTAGCAGCAACTAGTGGCAGATCAATACAATTGGCAGTAGCGACAAATGGCAAAACGCTACTACCAACAACTAGGGGAAAAAACAATGCCATTGGTAGTAGTGGCAAAAACAATACCATTGTAGAACTACTGTCACAAAAAAAAACTAGTAATAATAATTGTCGACTTATGTAGCGCATATTGTAGGGACCTCTATGCGCTTACATTATTACCCCCGGATCACTGGATCAAGCACATATGGAACACACACTCGAGCCCCATGGGGGAATTCCATAATGTTGCAGCTGTATTCAGCGTAGGCTGTGTTTGAACCTACCAGGTACCCACTTGTACTCCTGGGTGGAGAGAGACAACCATAGATAAAGTGCCTTGCCCAAGGACACAAGCGACATGCACAGCAAGAGTTTTGAAATCCCGACCTCAAGGTTGGGAGTCTAAGCCACAACCGATGTGCCAACCACTTCTAGCAAGAAAGGTAACAGTAACTGTGGCAAAATATAATTAGTAGCTAAGCAACTAAAAACAAGCAATAATTAAAATAACTAACTTCCAGAACATTCCTTAGCCAATTGCCAGTAATGTGCTCAAATGTCTTCTCATCTGTGATGTCATAAACCAGCATAATCCCATTTTTGCCTCTGTAATAAGTATGAACAATTGTGTGGAACCTTTCCCCACCTGCTGTGTCCCATATTTGTAATTTAATCTTCTTTCCATTCACCTCCACTGTTTTGACTTTAAAATCTACACCTGTGTAATAAGCAACAAAAACAGCATTAGTCTCAAAACACTCATCTCACATTGCAGGCAATAAAGAAAGCTGATTATAATTCTTAATACACAAAATATAGAATTGAGAATACAATGGAGGGAAATGTAGATCTCAAGGCCTTTCATTTTGCACATGCATGCTCAACACAAGTATTCTTTTTTACCTACTTTTGGACAATAATCAATTAGAACGAGCTATCCCAATCAATCTCTCTAGCTTCCCTTCCAACCCTTGAGTAATTTAAATCCGCAATTCAACCTAATTGCAAACTCACAAATGAACCCGACAGTGTCTTGGATCATTGATTATCTGTTGCCATGTTCAACAAAAAGACAAAGATGAGCAAAAATGAAAAAAAAAAACAAAAAACACTTTTTTAAACTTACAGTATGTTCACCCTTGCAACTCAACTTGAAACTGTTAGACATTGAAGCACTCTTGTAATCAAGAGCAACTGAAAAATATCTAGTTCTGGCATAATGAGTCACATGGGGGGGGGGGGGGAAAGTGTTGGGCCCATGCATTTTTGTAATTGATTATGGGTGTCAGGAAAGTGCCTGAGGGGGTCCCCTTCACAGTAGAATACCAAACAATATTGTAGCCTGTTAACAGTACAGTATAATTTTGATTCAAATTTTCTGTAAATTATTTAAAATATTACAGTGTGTAGTGGAGATCGGCTATGAAAAATTCTGTGTCGAGAATTAATATTGATGAAATCAGAGACGTAGCCAGGATTTTGAAAGGAGGGGGGAGCCGTTATGCGAGGTATGTATGACTCCGGTGGGGGAGAATCCCCCTGTGAAGTAGCGCACTCTGAACGTTTTTAGGACTGTTTTGAGAAGATAAAGTGAAAATTGCAATAGACGCATCATAAAAAATATTAGTAAGCCTAACAATAGTTATATAATAAATTAACAGTGTCAGATCCAGAAATATAAAAGAGAGGGTGACCCAGGGAGGGACTTTCACAGACTGAGAAACCACCCACATCAGCCCCACCATGGTTGGGAAATTACACTCTGAGACTTAAATTTGTATACTTTTCTTTTTTTTTTTTCCATTAAGAAAATTTAGGGGGGAGGGGGTACTTGAATCTGTCACTGCTCAAAACATTTTGTATCCAAAAAAACAATCACCAAAAATGGGCATAAAAAAACCCAGATCACATTCTAAAAACACATTTATGCACCCTCGCCTTTGGTTGCTCGTGTTTGGGTTGCGAAAAAAAATTGATGGGTCGCATAATCTCTTCAGATCGTGAAAACTTTACTTAGCACTAACGAAAAAAGGCAAAATTGAATTACAGTGAACGAAAGTGCAATTGAAGTGTGCAATGTGCGTCAGTTTACTTTTGTTATGTGTTCGTTATCACAGATATACTACCTATCACAGATATACTATAAATATACTATCAAAACATTTGTACTTCAAGTATGACAACTTTAAAGTACTAGTTTTATTTATTTCAATGTGTTAGGCTTTCAGCTGCAAATTATAATTGGAAAACATTGACATAACACATAAATCTCTGGCAGCATTAAGAATTCATAATAAAATATCTGTTAATCATTAATTTTTTAAAATGTTTAACTTATTTAAAATTTGATAACTTACGTGATTTTGTTAAATGAGTATTTCAAAGTTATATTTTCGTTTTTGTGGGTTTTACATAGTGATTTTTTAATCAGTTCACAAAAAGAATAAATTTACAAAAGAATAAAGTGGATGGTTCTTCTCGCTATCCCTTGTGTGCGTATAAAACAACGAACAATTGACTTCCAGTTTGATGGGTCACGCCAGAGTGCTTGACATATAGTTTGGGTTGTGGGCTAAAAAGGTTACGGAACGGAGCACTAAGACATACTCTGAGTTAGGTGCTGACTCGATGGGGTTTAATGTCATACCCAGGGAAGGGCGCAAATCTGTTTAGAAAGGTGGAGGGGGAGGACAATTTGCGAGTCGAAACCCACCCCAGACCCACCATGGTTGGGGCTGAGGTGCAAAATTTGAGAAAATAGCACCTCTCAGAAATGACACTTTAAGTAAAATTTATCATCATCACATCACCATTAGTAAAAATGAAGCCCCCAAAAAAAAAAAAAAAAAAAAAAAACATGATCTGTTTTCAGGGATTTTCAGCAACCATCTTGTTGATAATATGTGGGATATACCATAGAAACAAAGCTTAAAAACATTGTCTTTGACTACTGTATGTACTTTATATACTTCAAAACTGTGATTTCACAACCACCTCAGCCCCACCATGGTTAGGGCTGAGGCGAGAACAGTTAAGAAAAAAGTACCCCTAGATGGCTAGAAATGACACTTTATATAGTAAAATTCATCATCAAATCACCATTATATACGGTAGTCAAAATAAAGCGCCAACAAATTTCCCAGGATATTTAATCAGGGATCTAGTTGTTAAAAATGCCTACAGTCACCTTATTTTATGAGTTAGCACCCCCACCCCCATTATGATCATCGATCCCCCACTTCACCTACCTTCGCGCTCATACAACCCCACTTGAAGACTCTTAGATATACCAATGGGCTCCGTTTTACTTGAAGAGCTGCTGCTTAGTATAGAAGGGCCAGTCAAAGTGGAGAGCCCTTCTCCCCCACGCCCCGACCCCCCAGCAAATTTTCGGACAGGTTTTTGAAGGGGCATACTCTCCCACGCAATCCGGCAGATATGCCACTTCTGAGTAGAGCAGTGCAATTACACTATAGCGCCGTAATGATGGCTTACTTACAACCAAGTTGCTTCCATCATACAGTACATACAATACAAGCTGAAAGTTCACTAGGCCTAGCAGAGAGCTGTGTTGCTTACTGTTCTGTGCGGTGTCATCGAGTCCCTTTACTTTGGGTTCTATTCTCAGCTATGGCCTACTCTACACCCGTGACCCTATATTCGATAGGTCCATGATTCGATCAAAACCTACCTATCGTTGATATAAACGTAGGAAAGATGTCTTCTGAAAACCTTAACAAGATGGACGACTTTCCTACACAAGAGTCTCCAACGAGTATAAGTCTAAACAGCAAATCGTAGGTTTTCTTAGACACTGTCATCATTCGGGTTATCTTGCATAATACACAAATAACTTGTTAATGCTGATACAGTATTCACTGTTGTTAGTGTGAGTCGTAGAGTCATGTACAGTCATACCAACATGTTATTTAATTTGATTACTAACCAATTTATTAGTTCTAAAACCACGGGGTTCGGGGATTCCCCGAAAATAAAGTTTGTAGGCTAACGCGCGTAGTGTGCAGAGCAGGAAGCGCGTGCAAAGCCAGATGCGTGGGGCGCGATCCATCACTAGATCGTAGGAAGCAGGACGCCCCTGGGAACTACGTTATCTGAGGAAACTACGTTATCTGAGGAAACTATATTTGCGACTCCCAGTTACAGATCCTTGAGTAGACCTTTGCGACGCCCGTGGGGAGGTTGTCAAAGGAAGGGGAGTATAGTCCCACCGGGAAGAAGTCAATTTTTGTAGAGGAAAAAGTATTTTTAAATATCATCGGAGAGTGAAATTTCTGAGCACCTAGAAGGGCTATTATTCGAGATGGGCTTCTATCCGAGGTTAATTTACGGTATATTGTATTAGTGTCAATAACAGTCTGAAAATACAATGTTTATTAATAATGTCAACAATACCAGCTTTTATCTTTCTATAATTTGACGTTGGTTGATATCTCATTGATGCAAACTTTCCTGTAGGCCTACATTTTAGTAGCCATTTACCTCATCAATTTGTTAACAAATTATAAATTTCAGTTTAGTGGGGCCTGCTATGAAACATGATATTGTATTATTGTCGTGGGACTACAAGGCATTTTCGACTTAAAACCGAGAAATGTGTTACTTTTGGTGTTCTAAAAATTATTTGAATTCCACATTTGCTTAATTTGTATGTTTAAGTAAGTTTTAATGTAAAACTAAGAATTTAAAAACAATTCTTGTCAATTTTCGGACAATAGACCTAAATAATAATTTTCCTGACATATTCCTTTACATACAGACGAAACTTAAAACGGCTGGTAGGCCTCAACAATTTAAGGATTTTTGTAGAACAATATCTGTAAATCATTTTAAATGAGCTATTCAAAATATAATTTGAATTGTTTAGTATTATTTGCGTTCATCTGTAATTGGACCGTAATCAATACCGTAGCCAGGATTTTCAAACGTTGCGGGACAATAAAAGGGTGGACCCACTTACGCGTAAATTCAAATAATGTGGACCCATTTTCTTACAAGTTGGGCTTTCGTCGGGGGAAATCTGACCCCTTGTCGGGCAAAACTTGGCGCTACCCTTGACCGTAATGTCAAGGCTCTGTTGTAGGGCTAGATCTTGTCAAGGAAGGGCCCATTTGGATTGGAATCTAGGGTTACCGCCACAAAGATTGCACTGAATATTGGAAATCTCTCGATACTTTAAAGGTTTTATATTTTTTTGGAATGATTTTAGGGCAAATAAGCATAGGCCTACTGCTTAGACGTTCTTGAGATTCCGAAATCACCGTACACTGCTGCTTTAGATATTGACAGTGGCGGATTCAAGGGGCCCAAAAAGAAAATTATATTTGAATATAAGTCTGAGAGGGCCATTTCCGACCAATCTAAAGGGTGCCATAATCTACCGCAGCCCCTCAGTGTGAAAATCAGGGGCGGTGCCAGGAATTTCCGAACTCCTCGACAAGAGGGGTCCACACCCTAGCACACCCCCCCCCCCCCCGGTCGGCACCCTACCCCACCCCCCCCCCCCCCGGTCGGGAAAAAAATTAATTTGTCGGAGAATTCCTTTTATTAAAAAATAATAAAATTGTGTGTTAATTATGGAATTCTTTATTTAAAATGAATTTGATAGAAAAACATGCAAGTATAAAGTTTCCCTGTCGAGAGGTCCCCTGTCGGAGATTGGTCTCCCTGTCGGGGTACAACCCCTGTCAGAGTTACCAACCCCTCACCCAATCAGCCAAGAGCTGACTTCACCTCTGCAACCCATATATGATCGCAATAGTATACAACACCTCGCACATACTTCAGCACAGTAGCTAGAGGTTTTTAAAGATAAAAATATATTTTAAAAATATAGGCCTAATTGTATTATAATATATTGTTTTAATACATATTTTAAATCAAAACGTTTAAATGTTTTACAAATTACAAATCAAAATTTCAATGAATAGTAAATAATGAATAATAAATTAATAAATAATAAATAGTAATAATAATAATAAATAATAATACAGTAATAATGATAGTATTATAACTCACTAATATTATAAACAGAAGTGTGGAGAATGCTGCTATTCTACTTACAAAGCATAGCTTCTTGATTATGAATGATTAGGCATATGTTGTACAAAATTTTCTCTCAATGCAATAATTATTCAACTTTGATTGTTTAGATTACAATTTACAAATAAATAGGCCTAGGCTATTTGTTGGTTTGAAGATGACCAGCATATTTTATTTCATAAATTAAAGTTTACAAAGTCATAGGCCTAGAGGCCTAGATACAATTAGAAAACTTTCATGTTATTAATATTTTTATCATTCATTTACAGGCGAAATTAACATATTATCGCCGACGATTCACAAACCTACTCTGTCTGCACAACCAACCTTTCTCCTCTGCAGTGTTGTTATTAGGAGCCTCATGCTATAATATAGAGTAGGCTGCTAGCAACTAGATAGGCCTAGACTTTCAAAACAAAAAGATAATCGTAACGAAAAAAAAAAAATCTTCTCGAAATAATACAGACGTCACTGATTAATTAATTCCAAAGTTAGGTAAATATGATTATACAGTATATGATATTTACAATGATATGTTAAAATCCCATAATTGAATTGTCGTCATGAACAGAATAATGAAAGAAAGTTTATGCAGCATCAGTGTTTTATAAAATGTTATAAAGCTATACGCGCGCACGCTGTTTGGTGACAACATGGCGCCCATGCGCCAAGTTGGCCAAACTCTCTCTATCTACGGCTCAGGGCAAGAGCAGAGCCATAGATAGAAAGAGTTGCGACATTGAGAATTTAGAAGCCATTTTGTGTCATACGCGATGCACGTTCTGTGTCTAACGTGATGTGCGTTCCTGTGTATAATACAGTTAGCGGCCTCCTGTATAGTTTAATTTCATTTAATCTTATTAGCAGTCGAATTTCATGTAACTATTTATAGATTTTTTTTAATGATTTAACTACTTTATATCCAATTTCATATTATAAAATAATACTGTAATAATTTACTATTTTTTAAGCAGTTCTTTAATCCTCGCCGATAGACCAAGAGAGCCCCTCGATGGCAAGCATTCTTTAATTAGGCAATCCTTAAGTAGCTCCTATTATTTTTGCAAATAAATGATATGTGACGACCAGCAAAAAAATTAATTAAATACGTATAAAAATGTAATTTAAATCCGTCTAGCGTATATAGATTGTTGCTCTTTAAATTTGAATATGAGCGAGCCCTATACAAATCTTATGTTATTAATTTGATTATTATTATTATTATTTATAAATATTAAAATAGTATAGGTCAGTTGGCCGCAATATATAAACTGTGCTTTGCTGTAAATGTTATAAATTGTAAGTGTTAAATGATATACAGGATCTGTGATATATTCAACTTGTGTAATTATGTAACGTACATTTTATTGTATTAAAAGTCTCGCCTCTATTTTAATATTGTATTATGGCTGTATATTAAAAACAATTAAAACCAAAGAAAAGATTACATTAAATTAAATAGGTCGGTACTTCATTGATTAAAATGTGACGAATTAACGATAATTGAAAACAATTCTAATTTTAATTTCAATCATTTACGCGAGCACGCACGCGTGCAAATATTCGATTATATATGAATTCTTATACGCTGTCCACGCTAAGTGATGTTAATTATAAAATATAGTTGTAAACCCAATCAAGTGTGTGAAATTAATATGCAATGTACGTAACACATATATTGTACTTTGCATGTGTTCATCGGGATTATGAAACAAAATGGACGGTGTGTACCACGCGACTTTCGTAAACCAAGGTGCGGAATGTCGCAACTCTTTATATATATGGCTCTGGGCAAGAGAGAGTAGAAAATTGCGCCCTCATTCCCCCAATTATAATTGTATTATAAAAATAAGCACTGTTCTAGCTCTCTAGAGTAGGTTCTTATACAAGGGTCGGGGTGGCGTTAGCATTTACCGTGAGCGTGGTCGAGCTTCGATTAAAAGGTTTCAAAACTGGTTTTCGGGGCGAAACCCCGAAATTGTTGACAATTTAGGGGTTTCAAAGGCTTATTTAATCGATTTTATAGTCTACTAAGTTGTACAAAATACATATAATTTTATGTGTATAAGAGACAGGGCCTACTGCTTATGGGTGGGAGGGGGGGGGGAGCTATCCCCGAAGGGGCTGGAACATCCCCCACCCCCGGTAGCCCTACCCCTGTTTCTTACTACTCAAACTCCATTACGATGTTCGGAACTTTGTATACAATTTCACCATTATCCTAATTTGTAACGCTGTTGATCGCATGGTCTTGTAAGTTGCTGAATTTGTAACATTGTTTAACTCACAACTGAATTTTGCGTGCTTTTGCATCTGCAAATAAGTTAATAACATGATCAAAATTAGCAATGTTTTTTTTTACATATAAGTAAAAAAAAAAAAATAGTAATACATAAAATAAAAAAAAAACAATAAAAAATGTAAGCTTACTGTATACAATGCATATAAAATTTAATATTATATTTACACAGTCATGACATGAACAGCAGATTTAAACTAATTAATAATGTGATAAAATATGAGTAACAATTGTAAAAGATTATACATTAGTGATTATTACCAACAAGTGTATTTAGATCTTCTATCTTAACTATCTCTCTATCTAAATGTGTGAAAGGTAACATACTGGAATTACGTTTATAGTGATAAGTGTAATAATTTAAATGTAAAATATATATGCAAATATTTACATGTAAATTAATGATCAACTATCATAATTTGTTTTTAAAAAACATACAATTAAATATTTCCACATTCAAATAGAAGAAAAATCATTTTGCATTATACTTCTCAAGTTAAAAATGATGAACTATATTTTTTAAAGCCCATATGCTTTTCTTGTTTAAAATTATTATTGTTTCTTGTTTGAAATTGCAGTATTCAGGGGTGTATCTCCAGAACTTTTTCTGGGAGGGTCATGATCATAATTTTTTGGACCTTTTCAGTGGGAGACGGGAAATCGATTACAGCGCCACCAGCTTGAAGCGGATGGCAGGCTCAGTTTCAGAATTGCTGGAATTGAGATAGATTATATCATGCAAGTGGCAAAGTCTTTGGACTCATTGCTGGTACCCCATCAATGCTTTTTCATTTATGTCATTGTGAAAAGGCCCTAGAAAAAGAATGTCTTTGGAAAAAATGTTGACCTGTGAACATTTTTTTTTATAATAATAAGAATATATTAATATTCAAGCATTTATATAGCGCTCTTTACCGGAGTCTCACAGCGCTTAAAAGTATTAACCAATTTCATTATGCTGCATATGGTGATACCATAAAATGCAGTGCTTTGTTGGCCTACTTAATAATGTGTTTAATTACAGTTACAAGGATTTCTTTACAGTATTTCTAGTTTCATAATTACAGATAGATTAATTGGTCATAAAATATTTGTAAAAGTTGATTGGTAGTTTATGTCTGTGATATGAAACATAACAATCTTGTCATATTTTTTTTCATACAAATCAAATATACTTAGTGAATTTGTTTGAGAAAATAGTATTGAAGAACTGGTGTTTTTATTTTTTCTACCCAGATGAATACATTTATAATCAGTCAATTTGGTTATTATATCTATTTTACAGTATTGTAATCTGGAATTTTTTTATACAAAACAAAATAAAACCAAATAATATTAAACATATTTGCGATGTTTCTTGTGCTTTCAACTACACTTCATCAGACGTATAATATATATGATTTAGTAAAAATAAAATTTCAATATTATATTCAACAGACTATTCCAACATATTATATCTATACTTTTCAATAAAATAAATTAATTGTTAGGATACACATAAATACAGTAAACAACAAGAATGAAATTGAAATGATATCACAACCAAAAATATTGAGGCAATAACAGTAATAGCAGAACAAATATATTTTATGAAAGTTTGATATACAAATTTCTAAACATGATATATATCAGAGAAACCAATTGTATAAAACCATATCCTTAAAATTATTGTTAGGGTAGTAGATTTCTTTACATGTTAGTTCTCCTTTAAAAGTCCCTGCTAGGCCAATGTATGGGCTAAAATGCTGATAAACATCCCAGTTCATAGCTGTGTCAGGCTACTAAAATAGTCATACTTGGTAAAAATAAACTTATTGAAATTTAAAGCACAGTAAATTAAATATAATCATAATATAAGAGTTGGGATATCCATTAAAATGTAAATTAAATTGAAATTATACTACAAATAATAAAGATAACAACAAATATCTATTAGGACTACTCATCGATTCCTACTACTATATCAAGTATATAGGTTGTATAGCAAATATCTAGAAAATAAATAAGCCATAACTTAACATAAAATATAGTAAAACTGAAATGATATATTAAATACAAAGATATTATGACAATGGTACAATTACAAATGTATTTTGCAATTTTACTTGTAATCGAACTTAATAGACCAATACGAAATGCATGAATAAATACAAATATAGCAATTATCAATATAAATTCTATGAATTTCTTATAATAATAATTATATGGATTATCGGCAACAAAAAAAAATTTAAAGTAAGTAGAATATATAAATATTATTAAAAATAAGACAAAAATATTAAATCCTCTTTCCTCCCCACGTAAGTTGTATAAAGCAACTGTGGTAATGAGCATGAATTCTATGGTTACTGTTTCCTGGTATAGATATATCAATGATGAAATTGTCATAATCATCAGTATTAAACAGCCAGCATTCCAGTTTTCTAGACGTAAAAATAAAATAATAATAATAATAATAATAATAGTTAAAAATTCAGCATATCAATATAACAATTTTCATGCATATTAAGATAAATTTACACTAGACACGACGACATATCATCGCGTCATTTATATTCTTCAACACCGAGGAAATTTTTACTGTGTCATTATCGTGTCTAGTGAAAATGTAGCTTAGACTAGGCTAGATTCGTGCTAGTCTTTTTTTCTTGAGTTTAACACGGTCATCTCCCAGTAAAGCAAATTCTCGGTTTTGCATGTAAATTTTTTAACTGCAATTTGGTTCAGTTTTAAAGTTTACACTGGCCTGGCTAAAACGCTAACACCGGACTCCACCAGTAGGCAAAAGATATTTTGTTCTGTAGCATGGAAATGTTTTTATTATTTGTTCGATGTACATCATGTCCAAAAATTAGAAATAAAAAAACAAAATCTAAAAATTATGACTTTTTATTTTCAATTATTAAAGTCATTTTCATCTTATTTCTCTTTAGTAGGCAAAAGATGCCAAGTACAGTATAGGACAATTACGACAATGGTCAAGTGTTTTGTGCCAAAAAAATATGAAAGCTACATGGATGAAATTCACATATGTCATAGTTATATATATTAGGATTTTGATTTTACAATAGTACAATATTGTATAGTACTATTGTTTTTATTTTTTTTAATCAGTTACGCTGATGAAGTCGAACACCATGTTCGGATTCGAGACAAGCTGACAGGTGACAAAGACTGTCTCTTATACACATCTAGATGTGTATAAGAGACAGTATATATTGTTCTGTAGCATGAAAAAATGTTTTTTCTTATTTGTTCGATGGACCTCATGTCCAAAAATTAGGAATAAGAAAACAAAATCTAAGAAATTATGACTTTTTATTTTCAATTATTAAATTCATTTTCATTTTATTTTCTGATGTTACAAGTGCGAGTGAATTTACGGGAGAGTTTTGCATTTAGCTAGGGGCGGATCTAGAGAATTTCTGACGGGGGAGGGGTGCACAATATGAAGAGTCTTGCTGCCACGCCCACCTCAGCTTTACCATGGTTGGTATAAATAAGTGGCAAATAATCAAGCTCTCCTTTCACCCCGCTGCTGGATCGCCACTGAACTCATGGGTACACTCCTTTGTCCTCTTTTTAACTCAAATTTTTCTCACTCTTTTTTTGTTAGCATCATCCATACAGTAACAAATACGTCACAAATAAATACTAATACAAATATTAATGCTGGTGAATTTTTCAATGGTTAAATATTTTTATTATATCAAAAATTTTAATTTTTCAAAATTTTGGTTAAATATTTTTATTTTACAAAAAAATCTAAACCAACACAATGAAAATAAATCACCACTTACAGACACATACAAGAAATATAAAAACAGTGACAAAGATACAACAAAAAATGAATTAAAAATAATAATAATAATAATAACTACACTTACTATGTCTGTTTGAACAACAGAACATAGGGCTTTTCCTCATTACTATAATGAGAAGTGAAGTTGCAACAAAAAAGAGTAATTAAAAAGTATAAAGTAAAACAAACACGAAAAACAAAACTTGTACAGTACTTTTCCCTATTAGTTTTAAAAACTTCAACCAGAATTTGAACTTGGGACCTTCTGCTGTCTATGCAAATGCCTGAACCAACTGGGCCATTGAGGGTCATTTGGAAATCAAATCTGATGAAAGCACTTCGCACATGCACAGTTGAACAAAATTAGTTCTGATTGCAAGGCAAATACCAGAGATCAATAAGACACACCCTCTTCTTATCAGCACTTTTGCGGTAGGATGGATCTTCAAAAAGATACTTTTATTCATAAATAATTCATAATACAATATAGAGACCAACTCCTAAACCATCTTGCGGTAATGCTGTATAGTAAATTTTGAAAGTTAGAGAAGAGGAATCGGTGAGTGTGGAAAAAAAACTATCCCTGGTCAGTGCTTTGATCCACCACTAAATCTGTAGTATTTCAAATCGTCAAGAGTATCAATCAAATTAAATGCCTTGGTGTAAGTATTAAGTAACAATAAAATGTACCTTTGGTAAATTGTTGCAGTGTTTCCATTATTTCTGAAATGAGGCAAAAATAAATAAAGTATCAAATTCATGGTTGCAAAGATGCTGATTACTCAAAAAAATTAAAGAGTAGATATTAAACTGCTGTTGTTAATAAGTGACAGCACATATGAACATGGATAGGTCTGCAAGAGCTTAAACATGACACATATGAAGTAATTAATTGCGAAAATTTCTTTGTCCTGCCTTTGCTTTCAAATACACCTGTCTCTTTGGCCTATATATATGGCAAAGAAACAAGCATATTTGTTATTAGAAAAGAAATTACAGGTCTCCCTCCAATTAAAGACCACTTTTGGGACTTGGGTTTCCATGGTCTTAAGTAGCTTTGGTATCTCATTAGAATAATAAAGACAAAAGAAATTTGTTAAATTGGGACCACAGAATAGTGGTCCATAATTGGAGGTGGTCCTTAATCAGAGGGGTCTTTCATTGGAGGGAGACCTGTTATTTTTAAATTTTTAGTCCCAATTGGCTATAATTGATATGCTCACCTTCTTCTTTCAGCTTACTGAGTGCAGCTTCGTATTCATTTTCATCTATGTACGTCATCCATTCATCTAAGAATTCCTGCTGATGTATCTCCGGGACTAATATTTCTGCTAAATTTTCGATGAGTGTCCCGCTAGAATGTAATTCCCATAGATGCATCAAAGAATCAGGATCATGTGTTGACAGATGAAATACTACAGATTCTTCTACAATTTCCTTTAAATCTAAACCATGATCTGCATAATAGGAGACAATGCTCCTAACAAAATCTTTTGGGTTTTCCTTTAAAGTTAGAATGACTTTACATTCATCAAGTTCTTCCGACAAATCAAGAACATATTCTGTATGTGGTTGATCGTCCTCTTCTTTGCGCATAAGAGTTAATTTCACATCTATGAATAAAAGTTAAAAAACCAATCAATCAAAGAACATATAAGAATCTTACATTGTCTGCTGTTATGTTTACTTGCCTTTCACCTCTGTTATTTAATCGTACTGTAGTTTTGTTAACATCAAAGTTTATGTAGTTTTCTTTAAACAACTGTTAATGTGGTTTAATTTTGGATGCTGATTTCTTAATTATAATGTAAGCCGCTAGTGAAATCTGTGCTGAATCAGTGAAAGTGCCCACCACATTAAAGTATTTTTTGAAAGATGAGAAACCTCAAAGTCCCAGAGCTTCTATTACCAAACATGCTCCCTCAATTCAACTTTTTTAAGCATCTTCATGTGAAAGACAACAATGGAACACACATCCGCCATGGGTTGCGGTTGTGTGTTTGCTTGTAATCACTTGTAATTGGGTTGAATTGCGGAAATAAATTGCTCAAGGCCTGGAAGAGAAGTTAGAGATTGGGATGGATCGTTCCAATAGATTATTGTTCTATGTAAAAAAAAAATACTGGCATATAATTTTGATACCAAAAAAATAATAGTTTTAAAACAGCTCCCATCCTCTTGTGTAAAGTGCCTATTATTTTAAGCTGGTCGGGGTCAATAAGTATTAATGATCAATTCAATAACACATTTTAATGATAATTATTTACATCCATTTTACACAAAAGAAAAAATTAACAACGCCCCTGAAATGCCTCTCTAAAACCCTTCTCAATAATAAACAACAAGGGGCGTTTACTCGATTAGATACAGTATGTTTCTTTTTATACCTGCATGGTTGTAGTTTCTTCTACAAAGATTTCTTATTCCATGTAGGCCTACGTTTAAGAAGTCTCAATTTAATTTACACAAGTTTCTTGTATACCGATCATCTGTATGCAGATTTATTTTAACTTTAATCAGTGAGATTTTAAAATGTCTGGCAATACTAACTACCCATTAAGCAGTGGAGGCCCGAAGCAGTGAGAAGGGGAGCATGCGCACCTAGTCTTGGAAGCAGTGCTTCCAAACCAATGCTAATTTTGCTATTCTAACGCCACCACATGGTGAGAAGAATAGAAAAATTTTAACTACTGCAGAATATGCTCTATTGAATCACCGGCACTAGCAGTACAGATTGAAAACCAACCGTGCAGAAATGCTAAGAAGCTGAGGGTACTGTATGACGTGATAGGCCCACTATCCTAGATAACAAAAGGCCTGTTAAGATTGAAAAGAACTAATAAAACTCAGATTTTTTTAATGTAGCAATGTAGGTATGAAGGATTTTGGCCAAGAAATTGTAAATAAAATGAAGGATAGGCACAACAATATACTTTTTTAGGAGTTTTACAGTAGTTCGAGTACTCAGAACATTGAATGTATGAACAAACTAGATAATACATGTGATTTCTAAAAAATGTGATAAAATCCAAAAATATGTCATACTTAACGCAATGATACTGAGCCTGATAGGTTTCCAAAGCTAAAAAACGTATCTGTTAATATCACTAATAACTTTGCGATAAACAAACAGCTGTCTAAAAACATACAATCCTGCAACATTTTAAAAGGGTACGACAATTTATTGCCAGGTTGCAAACATGTAAACTGCCACCGACATTAGCAGAAAAGATACAATCTCTACTGGAAGCCTGCTGGATCTCAATCAATCCCAAATCAATTTATTCAATCCAACAAAAAGTTACAAAAATGTATAAAAGAAAATTGAAATTGAAGGATTTGGGAGACTCTCATTAAGACCTGAGTTCGCAAGCATGAGAGCCACCCAGTAAATTAAATAATTAATGAAAATGTGGAAAGAAAACAGAAAAATTACACACATTTTCCTTTTTCATTTTATGTTCAAAAAAGTAATGTAAAGCTTTTCTCTTCTAGAAAAAAAATATTCAATAACAATATATATATTTTAATAGGCAAATGGGATAAACCCATAAAAACAACAAACGGCCACATAATGCAAACACTAG